>NW_027069505.1:366498-547615 GCF_002906115.3 Quercus suber
GGTTTTGGGCGACCCATCTGGTTAGTTTGTGTGTCAAGCAATCCTGCTTCGGTAGCAGACTTCCTTCAAGGAAATCGCTTCAAGCAAAGGCTTTGGATTGACCTGACTTCTTAGAGAGGAAAGCCAGTGAATGAATGAATGAGATCTGTTGAATGAAGAAGTCTTACCTTTTAATCTAACTAAGATATTGATTTGCTTTCAAGATCTATGAGCAAGAGAGATCCCTAAATATCGATTTGAAAAAAGAGATGAATAGATAGGGCGAAGCCAGCTAAAGGAAGGGCTTTGCAAAATAAAGCAGCCACATTGGAAGTATCCGAAGTCTTCTTGCATGGGATGAAGTGAGCCATCTTGGAGAAATGATCCATTACCACCATGATTGAATCACTCTTTCGTTGTGTAGGGAAGGCCAAGAACAAAATCCAGACTAATATATTCCCATGGTTTATTAGGCATTGGAAAGGGTAAATACAAACCTGCATTAGTGGTTGTACCCTTTCCTTTTTGACAATCTTGACACCTTTGAACATGCCGCGCAACATCTTTAGTCATTCCCGGCCAAAAGTAGTATTGTTTAAGGAATTCTAGGGTCTTTGATTTGCCAAAATGCCCCAAATTTTGTTGTTCAATAATTACAAACTCCCTTAGAGAACATTTAGGCACACATAATTTCAGCCCTTCGAATAGAAATCCATCCTTCAACCAAAAGTCAGACTTGGCAGGGGGGGGGGGGGGGTTTCTCTTAGTTTTCTGAAATACCCTATTTATAGACTCCACTCCTTGGTGCTTGTTAAGGTTGAAGTAGTGACTTATTTTATCTAAGTTTGCTAGTTCTTTTGCTAAGCACATACTTTGCACCTAATGGAAGGCCCAAATATTTCAAGGGCAGAGAAGACTGCCCACACCCCAACAGACCAACCAAAGCCTCCAAATTATGCACCCCACCAATAGGTACCAACTCAGATTTCTCCAAATTAATACGAAGCCTTGATACTTCCTCACATCTAGCAAGAATCGCCCTCAAATTAGCAATCTGGGAAGGATCAGCATCACAAAAAGTCGGCATGTCATCTGCAAATAAAAGGTGAGACGCCATCACTGATGGACTGGCAACAGACCAACCAAAGCCTCCAAATTATGCACCCCATCAACAGGTACCAACTCAGATTTTCCCAAATTAATACGAAGCCCTGATACCTCCTCAAATCTAGCAAGAATCGCCCTCAAATTAGCAATCTGGGAAGGATCAGCATCACAAAAAGTCAGCATGTCATTTGCAAATAAAAGGTGAGACACCATCACTGATGGACCGGCCGTACTACCCACAGAAAAGCTTGAGAATTGCCCAGCAAAGGCAGCCACATCCAACATACGACTTAATGCCTCATCACAATATCAAACAACAATGGAGATAATGGATCCCTTTGCCGAATCCCCCTAGAACTTCCAAAGAAATCAGATGGGCTATCATTGATCAGAATGAAAAACTTTACAGTTGAGATGCAATACCTTATCCATTTTCTCCATTTTTCTAAGAAACCACAACGCTGAAGCATATACATCAAAAAATCCAAACTCACATGATCATACGCCTTCTCCACATCCAATTTACACAACACACCTGGAAGTCCTGACTTCAATCTACTATCAATACTTTCAGAAGCAATCAATACAGAATCCAAAATCTGTCTGCCTTTCACAAAAGTATTTTGTGAATCCGAAATAAGCCTATGCGCCACTGTACAAAGCCGATTAGCCAACACCTTAAAAATAATCTTATAAATCCCCCAAACTAAGCTAATAGGCCAAAAGTCCTTGACCTCCACAGCATCCACTTTCTTGGAAATAAGGGCAAGGAACGAAGCATTAAGACTCTTCTCAAACACTGCCTGAGTATGAAAATTGTGGAATACAACTATAATTTCTGTTTTCAAAACACACCAACATGATTGAAAGAATGCCGTGGAAAAACCATCCAGGCCAGGTGCCTTATCACCGTTAAAATCATTGATCACCCCAAACACCTCTTTCTCCTCAAAAGGCCGATCTAGCCAACTTGTATCTTCCACCGAGATACTAGAAAAGTCCACTTCATCTAGGATAGGTCTATGAGCTACATCCTCAAAATAAAGCTACCTATAGAACTAAGAGATACAGTCTGCTATAGCTGCTGGGTCCGAAGATAACTCCCCATCCGCTATAAGCCTATCAATAGTATTAACCCTCCTATGAGAATTAGTTATATGATGGAAGAATTTGGTATTCCTATCTCCTTCTCTAATACAACCCGATCTTCAACATTTCCAAAAACCTCCACATTCCATTTTTTCAAATCGTTTTTCAAGAGTTTCAATTTATCAGCCAAAACAAAACTCGGAGCTCTTAGGACATTATAAGATTCCCACCAAGATCGCACCCTCTCCACGAAACCCTCATTTTTAAGCCACATATTCTTAAATCTAAACGGCCTCTTACCTCTCTAAAAAGAACCACCCTCAAGAGCAATCGGGAAGTGATCAGATAACAGCCTAGGCATGCGTCGTTGAGAGACAGATGGAAACTTGTCCTCCCAATCTGCAGAAAATAAAAATCTGTCCAACCTAGCCTTTGAAGCAACGTCACGAGAATTAGGCCAAGTGAAAGATTCCCCTTGAAGTGGAATATCATTGAGGCCTTTCTCATAAATAAAATAGGAAAAGTCCCGCATAGTAGCAATAAAAGAGGTAGAACCAAAGCGCTCAGAAGGGAATCTTACCACAGTAAAGTCACCACCCACACATCGTGGAACATTCCACCAACTGCTCAATCCAAATAATTCCTCCCATAAGAACCTTCTGTCTCTCAAAGAATTAGGACCATATACGCCAGTAAACGCCCATACAAACTGGTCGGACACAGTTATAAACTTACAAGAAACCGAAAATCGCCCCACTACTTCCTCAACTTTATTCACCACGTGTATCCCACATCAAAAGCACCCCTCCAGAAGCTCCACAAGAGCCTAGATAAGACCAATCAACATGTTGACCACCCCACAAATTGCGAATCACAGCTCCAGTTATTAACTCCATTTTAGTTTCTTGAAGACAAATAACATCTGGCCCCATGTCCTAACTAGATATTGAAAGTTAATACTTTTTCCATCCTAATATGAGTATTTTTTTTCTCCGTCTGTCCTGAATATTGCACCTGTCCTTGAAATAAATTATTCTCTTGGATTATCAAGATGTAAGGGTAATTTTGGAGGAATTATAGTATATTAAAAATTTGTGGTGTCAGTACAATTGATGTAGGAAAATGGTGAAAAGGAAATCCACTTTAGAAAGCCAAGTCGCATAGAGAAAAGAAAGAATGAAATAGCTCTTTACGAGACATGCTCCTAGAATAATACCTTGTAGGTAGAGATTTTTTGGATTCAAATTCAACTAGTTACAATAAGAGTAGCCTTGCTTATGTATAGTTACATAAGCAAGCTGCAGTTGATGGAGGGAAATCGTGAAAAGGAAAGCCACTTTAGAAAGCTAAGTTGCTTGGAAAAAAAGAAAGAATGAACTAGCCTTTAAGAGACAGACTCTTGTAATAATACCTTGTAGGTAGAGATTTCTTGGATTCAAATTCAACTAGTTACAATGAGGGCAGCCTTGCCTATTTATTGTTACATAAGCAAGCTGCTGAGTTAGTTACAAGAACCTACAATGTGGTTGCAAATTGATTGGCCTAAGCCTAACAAACTTCTCTAACTAACTAATAGGTAGGCTATTGCACTGATCAACTAACAATCTTATCAACTAACTAACTTTCTGTTGTAAGTAAAAGGAACTACATATCATACAACATAAGAACTAATAAAAAGGTACTTATCAACTAACTTTCCTTCAAATTTGTTTCCGCTTCAGGAAAAAGATAATGAAAGTTAATACTTTTTCCATCCTAAAACGAGTGTTTTTTTTTTCTCCCCTTGTCCCAAATATTTCACCTATCCTTAAAATGAATTATTCTCTTGTATTATCAAAATATAAGGGTAATTTTGGAAGAACTATATTATAATCCAAAAATTTGTGGTGTCATGACAGTTGATGGAGGAAATGGTGAAAAAGAAAGCCACTTTAGAAAGCTAAGTTGCTTAGAGAAAATAAAGAATTAACTAGCTCTTCAAGAGACACACTCTTCAAATAATACCTCATAGGTAGAGATTTCTTGGTTTCAAATTTGACTAGTTACAATGAGAGCAGCCTTGCTTATTTATAGTTACATAAGCAAGCTGCTGAGTTAGTTACAAGAACCTACCGTGTGGCTGCCATGTGATTGGCCTAAGCCTTACAAACTTCTCTAACTAATTGATGGCTGTTGCACTTATCAACTAACTAGCTTTATGTTACAAGTAAAAGAAACTACTTATCATACAGCTTAAGCACTAGTAAACAGCTAGCTTTAAAAATGGATTGCATCAACAGTTAATGCTTGTTGAAAACCATGCCTTTGCAAAGAAGGAACTCATTTGGGAATGGAGTTAGTTGTTGTACTGCACCTATTAGAAATTTTCGTAGTACTGCAACCATATTTCCTGTCTGCTAAATATTGAAATCGCATTATTTTTTATTTAAATTCTGTGTGTTGTAACTTGGGGTGCTACCTAGAATATGGAACTAATTCCTTATGGCCCTTAATTTTTTTTTTATTGCACTGCTTTGATCCTCTAGCTTAAATATTAACAGTAATCATATTTCGATACAGATGAATGGAGGAACTTTCTTGCTCGAATTGGTTGGGATGAAAATACGCCGGACTCTGCTATTTGGGATAGTCCTAATGAGACCCTTGAACTTCGATTTTGGGCCTCCTACAGGGGACAAACATTGGCCAGAACTGGTAGATGATTCTTTTTTCCCCCCGGTTCTCTCTCTCTCTCTCTGCAATATTCTTTTGTTTAATCTTGAAAATTGTCTCCCTGCCATATTATATGTTTGTTTCACATTAATTTCTTGTGTTGAATTCTGGGACAAGTATCAGTTTTGGTGGAGAGAACAATTTCTTCATGGGTATTTGGTGCATGAAGCCTTTTTATATTTAAAAAAAAAAAATGCAAATAATGTATTATGTTGTAATTGATTGGGGCAAGCATTTGAATGCTCTGAGCTGCGTAAATGTTAGTAGTTTGTTTGTTTGATATATTCAGGACATTTCTTGGTTTCTACATGTTATCTAAATGAGTGTTGGATTCTTGTATCTTTTACTCCAATATATGTATGCATGTTTTTCCCAATCCATTGATAGCTTTCTACTAAAGTTTTAAATGATTTGTGTTTTGCAGTTCGTGGGATGATGTACTATAGAAAAGCTCTTATGCTACAGACTTATTTAGAAAGGACAACTCCCGAAGGTTAGAGGCTAATATCTATTTTCTTATTTCTTGTTCTGTTCTATCCTGCATGCTCAGTTATCTCATCATGTATTGGCAATATCAGATTTGGAGGCTGCAGTTTCTAGTAATGATGCAACTGAAACTCAAGGTTTTGAGCTATCTCCTGAAGCACGGGCTCAGGCAGATCTTAAGTTTACATATGTTGTTACATGTCAAATATATGGAAAACAGAAAGAGGAACAAAAACCTGAGGCTGCTGATATTGCATTGCTTATGCAAAGGTGACTTTTTCCTTATGCAAAGAAAAGAAACCTGGATTCTCTTGAATTTGTTTTTGATATGTTAGTCTTCAAAATCTTGATTGTAATAGTTTTATCTGCTGGAAAATGCTTTAGATAATTACTCTCTAGATATCTGATTTCATTTTTTCTTTTGTATGTTAGGAATGAAGCTCTTCGAGTTGCTTTTATCGATTTTGTTGAAACTTCAAAAGACGGAAAAGCGCACACAGAATTCTACTCAAAGCTTGTGAAGGCTGACATCAATGGGCAAGATAAGGTTCAGTCACCCGTTCCTTTATCCATTAATGTTTGCGCTGGCTATTAGCCATTAGCCATTTCTGGTTTCAGTTAGTGTTTACTGATGGGCTTTTTGTAGATAAAACTAGATGTGGACACTCCTGCATGCGTGTCGTCATTGTGTTCTAAGAGAATTATTTATTTATTTATTTTTATTAAAATTAAAAATCTTTGATTTTATCCATGTTTTTATATATTTTGAATTTTGATAATTAGTTATTTATTTTGAAAACCTAAAATATACCTAAAGATATATATATCAATTAATTGTAGTATTTCTACTGTTTTGTGTCCTAAGTTTTCAAGAATTATCTTGTACCATGTTTTGTTTTTTAACATCTAAATAGGACTAAAACAAAGTACATGGAATGTAAGTTTGGTAAAAGTAGAAACAAAGATAATTCATAAATATGGAGAAATTGAAGAGGATATTAATCATAGGATAAGAGCATGGTGGATGCAGTGAAAAAGTGCATGAGTGTTGCGATCATAGAATACCTATTAAGTTAATAGGAAAATTTTATAAGACTAGTTAAACTCTATGGCATTGAATGTTGGGCTGTTAGAAGGGAACATGCTCATGAAGAGACTGTAGGTGAAATGGGAATGTTATGATGGATATGTGGATAGACTAGGAAAGATTGGATTCAAAA
The DNA here is from genome assembly GCF_002906115.3 of Quercus suber. NCBI lineage: Eukaryota > Viridiplantae > Streptophyta > Magnoliopsida > Fagales > Fagaceae > Quercus > Quercus suber. Next base: position 373,092 of record NW_027069505.1, read on the forward strand.
TGATGAAATTTGCATAAAGAAAGGGATGACCTTTATTGATGAAAAGATAAGGGACAGTCACTTGAGATGGTTTGGTCATAAGTAGAGGAGTGCAATCAATGTCTCAGTGAGGAAGAATGAATTGATTCAAGTTGAGGAAACAAACAAAGGTAGAGGAAAAACTACAAAAATTGTTATGACCTTTATAATTACTCACTTTACTAATGTTATTTTAGTTTTTCCCACCTTTTTTTTTTTTTTTTTTTTTTTTACCTATTAAAAAGAAAGGAGGAAAACCAAAATAACATTAGTAGAATTAGTAAAAAAGGCCAGAACTTTGGATAGGATAGGACGGAAAATAATACATTTGGTTGCTTCTGACTAGTTTGTTTAGGATTCATAGTTGATCTCAAAATTTTGGGACTGAGGTTTGGTTGTTGTTGTTGTACGATTAGAAAATTTTGTTTTGATCTTTTTACCTCAAATTCATTTTTGTAATTACTCCCCCCCACCTCCCCACTCTTTTTTTTTTTTTTTGTTTTTTTTCTCCAGTCTCCCCCTTGGGTAGGGTGGCTTTGGGTCGACTTGCAATTCCTTTGTTGATTGATAATCTGAATTATCCATCCATTTAAGACCAATGATACAATTATTGTGTTGATGAAAAAGGATAGATGACGTAAATTTACTCAATTCAGTTAAATCGAAGGTTTTTGTCAATTTTTCTGATACCTCAGAGTATTCGGTGCATATGTTCTCTTGAAATTTTAGTGTAACATTTCCACCCCCACGATGTTTACCAAAACTCTTGTCAAAGATGTAATATTGTTGAACTTATTGTTTAAGTACCTAAGTTTTGCTTTTATGAGTTTATCTTTTTCCTAGTCTTGAATAAATTTAAAGTTCTAAATTGACCTACCTGTTTCTCCTCTTATTGATGTTACTTTATTTTTCTGATGACCCTTTTTTATGTTTGCTTTTCTCATTTTGTAGGAGATATACTCCATAAAATTGCCTGGAAATCCAAAACTTGGTGAAGGAAAACCGGAGAACCAAAACCATGCAATCATATTTACTCGTGGAAATGCAGTTCAGACAATTGACATGAATCAGGTGATTAATTGGTTGTATCCCTTTAAAATTTGGTCAATTAAATTAAGAAGGAATATGGAAAAAGTTTATTGTAGGAGTCTCATGTTACAAGTGGATTGAAAAGATGAGTTTTATTTGTTTCTCAATACATACCTGAAAATGAAATTGCAGGTAGATAACTGACATGGTTAACTATGCTAGTTTTAATAAATAATTGTATATATAGCTGCCTTTGATTTTCTGACATGCTTCATCCTGTCTTTTGATTTTCAATTAGGGTTTGGTTGGGTTGAAAAAAAAAACCCCTATACCTGACCCATGCACATCTCTATATGTATATTACTCATATTTGAGAGAAGAGCTGTTATGCCACTAAGGTCAGCAGTCAGCTAGTGGAGAACTTTCCTCTATTTTGTTTCTCTTGGAAGATTTATGATGCTTTGAAGTTGTTATCACTTTTATGTTAAATTTACCATGCTAAGCAGGGCTCATGACCTGCAGGGCCTGCTAAGAGTTCGATCTTGCACATTTTTGAGATTATGGTCAACACGCCTCCCACATTTTTACTCCACTTCAACTCTTCTACAGAATAGTATTACTGTCGTAATAGATTAATTGCAAAGATATATAGTTAATCCAGAGCCATGTTGATATAACTACAAGTGGGGTCCAAGGGGATATATTTGTTACATCTGTGACCTTTACTTTTTTGAGGGATGCAACCACAGATGTTACATCTAACTTTTATTTATTCATACACCGGCAAGTGTGTTCGATGATGTACCATAAATCTCTCTTGCACAAATTGGAATGAGCTCACTTGTTGATTTTGTGTTGAGTGTATTATATGCCATGTGGATCCAGTTTTTAGCAGAGATATAAAACACAAATACTGTTTTGAAGTTTTCACAGATAGTTATCTGACTATACTACCAATACCTTAAGGAACTGTCTTCCAAAACACTTGATCTGAAACGAGGCTCATGGAGGACAAATTAGGGATTTGCCTACTATTAGTTGTGGTGGGTTTAGGGTGAGGAAAGAAGAAGAATTAGAGAGAAATAAGCTATGAAGCACGGGTGCGTTTTCGGATTCGGGTACGGGTGCAGGTGCAGGTGTGGGACTTGGCAAGTTTTGAAAAAGTTGGGAGCGATTAAAAAATTATTAAAAATCTTTTTATTTATATTTTCTATATATTTTTACTATTAAAATATTCTTAAAAATTACCATGGCCAGTTAGTAGTATTTTTACTATTAAAATATTTTTACTATGGCACGTTAAAAGCAAAATGTACAGCCAAAGCCCATGAACAATCAACAAAGCTAACCTGTTAGTAGTAAATTATCTCAACAGTACTTTCTCAACACAGTCACATTCTGTTGTTTCCCTTTGCCTTCATGTGATTCTGATTTTTGTAGAGTCCGACAGCGGCAATGCTTCATTTTCAACCCTTTGAACTTTTCTTCATCTCCTTCTCACTTATCTTCACCTTAGTAATTTCTTCTTCTTATTCACAACCAAACGATGTGCAAGCGCTTTTATCTTTTATTCACAACCAAACAATTTTGGCCTTTTTAGGCTTATTAGTTTAGTGAGCAGTGTGTATAAGTTGCTATCTAAAGTGTTGGCTAATAGATTGAGGACAGTGTTGGATAAACTCATTTGGAGTCTCAAAATTCTTTTGTAGGTGGTAGATAGATTTTAGACTTAGTGCTTATAGCAAATGAATGCCTAGATAGTAGATTGAAATGTTAGATTCCAGGGGTGGTGTGTAAGTTAGACATTGAGAAAGCCTATGATCATGTAAGTTGGGATACTTTGTTCTATTTGCTAGGAAGGATGGGCTTTGGGGGTCGATGGAGAAGTTGGGTAAAGGCTTGTGTAACTATTGTTTGTTTCTCAGTCTTGGTTAATGGTTCTCCTGCTTGTTTTGGTAGTTCTAAAGGCCTTAGACAGGGTGATCTGTTGTCTCCCCTTCTTTTTGTTTTGATCATAGAGGTTTTAATTTAGATTGACAGTGGTCTTATTCAGAGTTTTCATGTGGGACCTATTAGCTCTACTGGCATTCGTATTTGTCATCTTTTATTTGCTGATGTCACCATTCCTTTCTGTGATGCTACTAGGGAGCAGTTGCTATCCATTAGACTGGTTTTGACTTGTTTTTAAGCTTTTACTGGTTTGAAGGTGAATGTGGGGAAAAGTGAAATTGTCCCTATTGGGGAGGTGAGCAACGTTCACAATTTGGCTGACATTCTTCATTGTAGTGGGCAGTTTGCCCATGATTTATTTTGGAATGCCTTTGGGTACCTCGTATAAGGCAGCCTCTATTTGGAATCCGATTTTAGAGAGGATGGAGAAGAAGTTGGTAGGCTTTATTTGTCAAAGGGTGGCAGACTCACCTTGTTGAAAAGTACATTGTCGAGCCTCTTGACCTATTATCTTTCCCTTTTTACTGTTCCTAAAGCTGTGGCAATGAGATTGGAACGTGTTCAAAGAAATTTTTTGTGGGGTTCTTCAGCTAAGTGTTTCAAATACCTTTTGGTGGTTTGGGAAAAAGTTTGCTTACCTCGTGAGATGGGTGGGTTGGGAATTTGAAATTTGGTGTTGTTTAATCAGGCTCTATTGGGAAATTGGCTTTGGAGATATGGACGTGAAACTAGGGGTGTGCAGAAAACCCACCGACTCGCCAAACCCGACCCGACCCGTCGGGTTGAGTCAGTTTTTAAGGCTTGGTGGGTTGGGTTGGGTTGGGTCACAAATTTTTTTTTTTTAATAACGGGTTGGGTTGGGCGTGAGTCATAAAATTACAAACCTGTCAAATTCGACCCGACCTGACCCACTCATATTAATATATATTTAAAATATATTATAAATTTAATAATTTTTTTTTAAAAAAATCAGTTGTAAATTTAATATATAACTAATAATAATATCTGGGTAGCACCGACGCGGCTCCAGAGGAGCCGCACCGGAGTCGGACTCGGCCGGACTCGGCGACGCGGCAGGGACGCCGCTGACCGCGAGTCCGTGCCGCGTCGGGACGCGTCCGGCCACGTGGCAGCGCCGACTCGCGCGACGCGGCGCGAACCGGCCGACTCGGGCCGACTCGGGCCGTATCGGCCGTATCGGCCGATTCGGCCGATTCCGAAATTTTCGATTCCGGCGGAAATTTAAAAAAAAAAAAAAAAAAGAAGGTGCGAAACGCACCGTTTCAACTAACCTAAAATCAGACTCGCCCAACTAACCTAAAATCAGTCGTCCCTCACTGCCTAATCTCTCTTTCTCTCTGTGCTCTCCGCCCTCATCTCTCTTCATCTCTGTGCTCCACTGCTCTCCGCGGCCGCGCACAGCTCCGCCTCCAGCTTTCACTCTCTGCCGCGTTCTTCCTTCAGGTGTGTTATTTATTTTCTTTACTTATCTTTTAGTCTCTATTTCTCTCTTCTCTGAGCTGTGTTTATTGTGTTTGTGTGTTTGTTTTTTAACCCGATTTCGTCCCTCTCTGTTGTGTTTGATTGTGAATCTTAGTTTGCTATTCTACTTATTATGAAATTTTAGCAATGACTTGTTGCACTTGTTAGTAAATAATGAATTAATGATAGGTGTGTTGATGATTGTTTAGATACTCATTTTGTGTGTATTTTGGAAATGATTTTGGGATTTGTGTGTATTGCTAATTTTTATTCTACTTATAAATTATGTAAAAAACAAGTGCATTTTCTTAATTTTTCTAATAAATATATTAAATATAAATATATTTTTATATTAAAATATAAATAAATATTTTTTAATAATTTTTTAATCGCCGAGTCCCGCCGCACCCGCACCCACCTTTTTCAAAAATTGCCGAGTCCCGCACCCCACCCAGCACCCGCACCCGAGTCCCGAAACGCACCGTGCTTCCTAGAATAATATTATATACTATGAGTTTATATATAATATATTATATATATATATATAAAATATATATACTAATAATAATATATTTAATAAATTTAATAATAATAAATAATAAAAATTTGTCAAACCTATGGATTCAACCCGACCCATGTGGGTTGGGTTGGGTTGAACTTATATGATGGGTTGGGTTGGGTTGAATTTTTTTTGACCCACCATGGTGGGTTGGGTCGAAAAATCCCTTCAACCCAACTCAGCTCGACCCATGCACACCCCTACGTGAAACTACTCATTTATGGCGGAGGGGTATAGCCATGAAATATGGAGAGGAGAAAGGGGGTTGGAGCACTAGAGTTTGTAGAAAGGCTCATGGTTATGGTTTATGGAGAAGTATTAGTGACGGGTGGGAAAGTATTTCTAGGCATGCGTCTTTTGTGGTGCAGGATGGTTCTCGTATTCTTTTTTGGCATGATAAGTGGATTGGGGATAATTCTCTCAAATCTCTTTATCCTTAGCTATTTGTGTTTTCAGCCAATAAGGAAGCTTATATTTCTGAAGTGTTAAGTCTTTGGTTGGTGATAATGATAGAGTATGGAGTCTAAGATTTTATAGGGAATTTAATGATTGGGAGTTGGCGGCTTCCTATTCCCTTCTTCACTTCCTTCAATCTCGAATTCTTAGGGGTGGAGGTAGTGACAAACTTTCTTGGTGGCTTAATGGAAGTGGGAAGTTTGATGTTCAATCTTTTTGTCATAAGATTCGAAATGCAACTCTTCTTTCCCTTGGAAAGGCATTTGGAAAGTAAAGGTTCCTAAAAGGGTGGTGTTCTTTATGTGGACAACTGTTCATGGTCAGATCCTTATTTTGGATAATTCTCTATCTTCACAGTAAGTTTGAGAAATCTTTGAACGCTACTTTCATAGCATTAATTCCTAAGAAGAATGATGCTTCCGATATTCGAGATCTCAGGCCTATCAGCTTGGTGGGGAGCTTTTACAAGATCTTGTCTAAGGTTTTGGCAAATCGTTTGAAGCTGGTTTTAGACCAACTTATCTCTGAGTCTCAGAAAGTTTTGTGGGAGGTAGACAGATTCTTGACTCAGTCCTTATTGCCAATGAGTGCCTTGATAGTCGTGTGAAGAGCAAGAATCCGGGGGTTATTTGTAAGCTTGACATTGAAAAGCTTATGATCACGTGAATTGGGAGGCTCTTCTAGATCTTTTGAAGAGAATGGGCTTTGGGGAGAAGTGGTGTAGATGGATTCGTACTTGCATTTCAACTGTCCAGTTCTCTATTTTGGTTAATGGGACCCCAGCTGACTTTTTTAAGAGCACGAGGGGTTGAGACAAGGGGACCCGTTATCCCCTATGTTGTTTTTGGTTATAATGGAGGTTTTAAGCAGGATGTTGAAAAGAGTTGAAGGAGCTGGCTTGATCAGGGGCTTTAAGGCTGAAGGTAGACGGGGGGAAGGGGATTGTATCTCGCACCTTTTGTTTGCGGATGATACTATTCTGTTTTGTGATGCTGAAGTGGAGCAGATCCTGCATGTTCGAATGCTTCTCCTTTGTTTTCAGGCTGTGACAGGTTTGAAGGTTAATGTCTCAAGAGCGAGATGGTTCCAGTAGGGGAGGTAATAATTTGCATGTTTTGGCAGAGATTCTGGGCTGTAGGATTGGGGCTTTGCCTATGACATATCTTGGTATGCCGTTGGGGGCTTCCCACAAGTCCCCTCTATTTGGAATCCTATCTTGGAAAAAATTAAGCGAAAGTTGGCTGGGTGGAAGAAGCTGTACTTGTCTAAAGGTGGAAGACTGACGTTACTTAAGAGTACTTAGCTAGCCTCCCTACTTATTATTTATCTCTTTTTACCATCCCTTCTCATGTGGCTAAGAAGATTGAGAAGATGCAAAGGGATTTCTTGTGGGGGGATTCGAAGGCTCATTTGGTAGGGTGGGATAAGGTGTGTGCCCCAAAGGCGAATGGGGGATTGGGAGTAAGGAAAATCACGACTTTCAATAAAGCCTTATTAGGAAAATGGTTATGGCGGTTTGGGGTGGAGGAGACTCGCCTATGGAGGAGGGTTGTAGCTTTGAAGTTTGGGGAAGAGTGGGGGAGTTGGTCTTCCAAGGTGGGTAGGGGTGTCCACGGGTGCGGTTTATGGAGAAGCATCCGAAAAGGCTGGAAGGTGTTTTGTAAATGCACTCACTTTGAGGTAGGGATGGGAGATAGAGTGAATTCTGGACGGATCGGTGGTGTGGGGAGTTACCACTCCATCTATCCTTCCCGATGGTGTATGGGATTGCTTATAATAGAGAGGCATCTGTGGCCTCGTCTCTTGAAAGTTGGGGACTGGGGCTCAGAGAAGCTGGAATGTTCGTTTACTCAGGGAACCAAATGATTGGGAGTCGGGAGAGGTGGAGGATTTCCTCCGTACCTTAGGCTCAAATTTACCTCAATCTGAGCACGGAGACCGTATGAGGTGGAAGTTGTCAAAGAAGGGGAATTTTAAACTCGCTCTTTCTATAATAAGCTTCGTTGTCCCTCATCTATTATCTTTCCTTGGAAAGGTGTTTGGAAGGTTAAGGCTCCTCCGCGCGTCTCTTTCTTCGTTTGGAGTGCTGCTTGGGAGAAGATTCTTACTGGGGATAATCTGCAGGGTAGAGGCTTTGATTTTGTTGACTGGTGCATTATGTGTCGTTGTAATGGGGAATCGGTAAACCATTTACTACTCCATTGCGACAAAGCTTATCAGCTGTGGAGCTGGGTTTTCAGATCTTTTGGGATCAACTGGGTTTTGCCATGCTCGGTTGCAGATACCTTTTTGGTTGGTGGAACTGGCTGGGAAAGCACTCTTCTAGTGTTTGGAATTTAGTTCCTCCGTGCCTAATGTGGTGTATTTGGAGGGAACGAAACTGGCGCACTTTTGAGGACTTGGACAAATCCGATGACCAGCTGCTCCTTTTTTTACTGGTTCCCTTTTTGATTGGTCTAGGGCCTGGGGACTCACCTCTAGTGATTCTCTCCCTATGTTCCTAAATTCCCTTCTTTGTACTTAGTTTTCTGTTGACTGTTGTTTGTTTTGTTGTTTTTTCTTGTTTGTTTCCCTCTCTGTATTCTTTGTTCTGCCTTATGTTGTTTGCATGAGGTAGCCTCTTGAATATACTTCTCTCTTACTTATAAAAAAAAAGATAATCTTATGCTCCGAGGCTAAACTTTGGTAAATCGTTGTTGTATGTGTTGCTGTAATGAGGAATCTATGGATCACCTGTTGATTTCTTGTCCGGTTGCTCATTCTCTGTGAATGTATATGCTTCGACTGTTTGTGATTGATTGGGTCATGCCAGGTTCCGTTATAGACTTATTTTTTTGTTGGTATCAGTGGCTTGGAAAACATAATTCTGATATTTGGAATTTGGTTCTGAGTTGTTTAATGTGGAATATTTGGGCTGAATGGAATTGGCGCTCTTTTGAGGATATGGCAAAATCATTGGATCAGTTGCTAGATTTATGCAGACGGACCCTCTTTGATTGGTCTCGGTGTTGGGGTCTCTCAGATTGTTCTACTATCACGGATTTTCTTTTGTCTCTTAGTATAACTTAATGCCTGTTTGCTGTTCTTATCCCTCTTTTCTACTTGTTCACTATCGTGAATCTTGTATTTTTTACATGTTTTTTCTCTTTTAATAAAATTTTTTCTTACCTATCAAAAATGAAAAATAATTAATAGCTTATATTACATTGTTTTGCACAAAACTCAAACTAAAACTAAAAACAGAGAATACAGAGAGACTTTCTTTGGAGTGTTATTGACGCTCCTAAGGTTCCTCTGGTGGAATGGGCTAAGGTTTGTATGCCGGCACAGAATGGTGGTTTAGGGATTCAACGGTTGAGAAGATTTAATTCTGTTTTATTAGGCAAATTGTTGTGGAGATATGGAACAGAGAGAGATGCCCTTTGGAGGAAGGTCATTGAGGCAAAATATGGGGATGAAGTGGGTGGTTGGTGTACCAAACCAGTGTTAGGGACCTATGGTGTTAGTGTGCGGAAATCCATTAGAAGTGGTTGGTTGGACTTCTCTAAATTTCTTCAGTTTGATGTGGGTGATGGTACTAGGATAAAGTTCTGGAAGGATGTATGGTGTAGGGATTGTTCTCTCAAGGAAACATTTCCAAAATTGTATAGTATTAGTCGGACAAGGGAGTTTTTTGTGTTGGAGTTTATGCATTTCTCTAATGGGAGGCTTCATTGGGACATTCAGTTTCGTCGTCCACCACAAGATTGGGAGTCAAAATCATTTGATCTTTTTTGGGTGGTGCTTTATTCCACGAATGTGCGGGGTGTTGGTGATGACAAACTTCGCTGGAAGCCATCAATGACGACAGGTTTTGAGGTTCGAGGCTTCTATCACTCTTTATCTCCTTCTTCTGTCATTGATTTTCCTTCGAAAATGGTGTGGCAATCAAAGGTTCCTCCTAGAGTACCGTTCTTTTCTTGGACTGCTGTCTGAGGTAAAATCTTAATTATGGATAATCTTTGGAAGAGGCATATTGCAGTGCTAGAGTGATGTTTTATGTGTAAAAGGTGTGGGGAATCGATGGATCATCTTCTTCTTCATTGTCCTATAGCATATGAGTTGTGGTCTATGGTTTTTTGTTTGTTCGGTATACATTGGGCTATGCCGTATAAAGTTAGCGAGTTGTTAGCTTCTTGGCAGGGGAAGTTTGGTAGACATCGAAATATAGGTTTATGGAGGTTTGTGCCACATTGCTTGTTTTGGTGCTTGTGGCGGGTGTGGAATGCTAGATGCTTTGAGGATTGTGAATGGTCTATTCTTGACATTAAGTTTTTCTTTTTCCGTACTCTCCTTGAGTGGAGTTTAGTTTTGCCTTCCTATTCTTGTTTTTCTCTCCCCGATCTTATTGATTGTTGTAATATGGGTTCTTGATTTGTGCCATTGTAGTAAACTTCTAGCGTACTTGGTTTTTTAAAACAAAATTTCTTACATTACTTATGAAAAAAAATAAAAAAATAAAAATAGCATACATAATTCGCGAGCATCCCCACTTCTACAAGATTTGGGAGCGGTGGTTGGTAGGTAGCTTTACCCCCAGTTTAATATCTTATATGTACCACTAAGTTTTTGGACAAAATTAAATTAAAATTATGAACATTTTATCACATTTTAATTTCCAGTGAAAAAAGTGTACTCCTAGTGTACCCCATCATTTCACATTCAAAAGTTGCACACATTCCTTGTTACACAGTGTTCCACATTTTATTTAAGTTTGGTTTTAGCTTTCTAGTATCTGTTTCTGTTAATTTTGGTTTCCTATAAGCAGTTCATGATTTTGCCTTATTCCTCATCTGTCATGCTTATTATGAAGCTCTATCTGCATTACGTCGCGTTTGTGTCTATGTAATTTATTTATTTTACCGGCTCTGATTAGTTGTAATGTTACTTAATATTTTTACTTTAGGATAATTATTTTGAGGAAGCCTTGAAGATGAGAAATCTTCTTGAAGAATTTGGTTCTGATCATGGTATTCGTCCTCCTACTATTCTTGGTGTCAGGGAACATGTATTTACTGGAAGGTAGATTTTCATTAAATCCTTGTTTGTTTTAAATTTCTTGATAGCATTTCTTTCTCTTCATATTTACTTTCTTTTAATTATTTTTATCAACGTACAGTGTCTCTTCTCTAGCTTCATTCATGTCAAATCAGGAGGGTAGTTTTGTGACTATGGGTCAACGCGTTTTGGCAAATCCATTAAAGTAAGTTCATTTGAATTATGCTGGCAATTTAATTGGCTCCCTGTATATTTTCATTTTTTTGGTATTAACATCCTAGTTATTATTCAGGATCCGTATGCATTATGGCCATCCGGATGTTTTTGACAGAGTTTTCCACATAACGAGGGGTGGTATTAGCAAGGCCTCTTGTGTTATCAATATTAGTGAAGATATCTTTGCAGGTATTACTCTCTTCTTTTACAAGAAGCTGTTGTACTTGTTTAGTTCCATTTATTTTGTCATTGTGATGTTTCTCATTTAACACTAGTGATGAGTAAAATCAATCATTTAAAGGATGTTATCAACTATTTTAAGGGTGAAATGGTCGCTTAACTGTTGTATGGGAGACATTTGGTCTGCTAAGCCTTCTCATTATGTCGGACAGTCAAACCTTGATTGTGTTGAGCTTCCATTGCATAGGCTGAAGCACTTCTATTTCAGATTGCATTTTGCTGGATGCTACATTAGTTAAATCAGTTATCATTCTTTTGGTAATTGCCATGACATTGGACAGATTTAGAAATCTGCCTATGGATACTTATGGTGAGCTCCTCTATTCACTTGTGCCAGAACTGGCCCCTTCGCACTTCTTGATTTTAACCCTTCTAGAAAAGGGGGAAAAGACGACTTCAAGTTGAACTTGACTTGATATTTATAACATTTTAAATGAAAGGTATAATGGCGAGAGGGATCAAATTTAGGATCTCCTCTCACTTATACCATGATAAATTATAGATTCTCCCAAAAGCTTAAAGAGTTAGGAAATTGTGAATTTAATCGTTTAACCATAATTCCATCACATAGGTATGGCCTAAACTTTGTTGGGCCATAGTAATAGAATCAGCAAATATAGGCTTATCAACCCCACTAGCCCTATGTTGCACGGACACGGTGATTTTGGCCAAGTACCCGTGTCTGACACAGACACATGAGTACTGCTAAGACACACCTAAAATCCGTACCCAAGGAGTATCCTCTTTTTCTTTTTGAAAAAATATGGGTACATCACGGACATGGTTGCGACACTCTAGAACTTTCTGGCCCCAGACACGACAAAACTTCAAAGAACAAAAAAAAGAACAGGATTTGGACCAATGCCTCTCTCTTTCCCTCAGCTCTCTGATCTGATCTGTGCGATGTGCCTTCTCAATGGCAACCAAACCCCCTCCGGCGACGCCAAAGCTCCTTTTCTCTCCCTCCGTCATTTCTCTCTCTGATCTGATCTGTGCTGTGTGCCTTCTTGGAGTAACGACACCCGAACCCCCTCCAGCCTCCAGCGACCCCAAACCTCCTTCTCTCTCCCTCTGCCATTTCTCTCTCTACAGGTTTTGGGTTCTCTGTCTTTTTGTCTTTCAACTCTTTTTTTTTTTTTTTTTTTTTACGTTTGGCTTTACTTATACGCTTGTTATGTTTATCTCCTTAGGATAAAATTTATATATAGTACCTTCAGTGCTGTTCCTTAGGTTTTCTTCTTAAGATTCTGCTATGTGGCCGCTTAATTATAAAATAAACTCCATCTCATGAAAAAAAAAGCCATATGGCAGAATTTTAAAAGAGGAACCTAAAGAACAATACCTTAGTATTGTGCTTAAGACTTGTCCTATCTCTTTATGCGTGTATTGAGTTTACTTATTTACACGCATTATTTACTTATTTTATAGGTTTATTTTTTTATTTTTATTTTTTTGGGTTTTATGTTTATCTCCTTATGCGTGTAATGGGTTTAGTATTTTTTTTTTTGTTTGGTTTTATTTGTCTTATGGGTTTAGTAATGGAACAAAAATTATATATTAGACAACATTTTTCTCATGTTATTGTACTTATTTGCTGTTATTACTTAATTTAAGTCCTAAAATAAACATATATTGTCTAAAAATATTTAAAAATATACCTAAATATATTAATTAATTAATTGTTTAATTACCATACCCCCGACACTTCATACCCTTCTTTTTCAAGAATTTTTGTACCCTCATACCTGTGTCGGTGTTTGTGCAACCTAGCACTAGCCACATCACTCAAGCAAGTTCCAATATTTGACAGGGAGATGGAACTATCTTAATCCAAGTAGGGACTTTAGGTAAGGACAATTTCAAGAGTTGCATACATGGCTACAACTTGCATATGATGAGAGGCTTATTGGCAATGTTCAAAATTTTTGCTTCTGAGACGAAAACTCTGGTTTGAGCATCAGCGAATATGAATAAGTACACGCCATTCTCCATGGAGAAGACTAGTACCCTACTTGATTGGCTCCATAGAATCTCAACTGACCTCTTGACCAAGAATAATGGCAGCAACCAAACAGCCGCTGCATTGTTGAGGACACTTCTGAAGGGGAGGCAACCATCCGGCTTGTCTAGAACTTAGCCAATAGGCTTGCAGCCCACTTCCCAATCCCTTCCTCCACAGCATTGATAGTGGGATTCACCACATATTTTTTCCATTAATCTTGCTTAATTCGTGATACTCGAGCTTATTGGCAGTTCTTGCATCCTCTTGAACAAACTTTCTTGACCCCATGTTTAAGTTGTGTTAGGGTTTATTTGAATAATGAGTTGATAGTCCCATTTAACTTAAGCCCATTCATAAAACTCGCCTTAGCCACATCATCTGCTGTAGATAGATTGTCCAGCTCAGTAGTAACTGCTTTTCTCACTAAAATCCCACTCCACACCCTCTAAATGCGTGGGGATTACTTCTCATGTCCAATCTGCTGGAAACCATAGTATCTAACATAGGCCAGGAAATCTTGCTAGTAGAACAGTGAACGAGTTGGGTTGGTTTGTATTGGGGGCAATTTCAATCCAAACCAACTTCATCAGATTGGGAAATTACCACCCCAAACCAACCCATTATTGATAAAATTGAAAAGAGAATGGAAAACAAAAGAATACAAATGCATCAAACTATCAAGGATTAAGTTTTTGCCCAAATATGAAATATCTAATACATTAAGCTAACAAAGTAGAAATAACAGCCTTAAAAATTATATATATGTGTATATATATATACCCATACATACATACATACATATATATATATATATATAGAGAGAGAGAGAGAGAGAGAGAGAGAGAGAGGATTGATGGTGGTAGAGATTGAAGATTGAAAATGAGAAAATGCCGATATTAGAATTAGATATCTTCATATCTTATAGGGTTTGAGTCAGTTTAGGTTTCAAATTATTGGATGGGTTGTGATGTATAGAACAGGGTTTTGAATTCCATTCTGTTCCAGACGGAATTTTTTGTTCCTGTAGGTAGACCAGTGCAAGTGACCCACCTGTTCTGTCCCAATATTCCAGCCTACACCAGCATTCCAGGCAAGATTTTGGTGTTTTGGGTGAAATGGGTGCACTGGAACTTGAAAGAACTTGAAAACAAATGTTTCAGCTTTTCAGTGAGTGAAATTTTGGAAAAAAAGGTGAAGAGAAAATAATGAAAGAAACATTTCACAAATTGAAGCTAAGAACCAGATCTGCTACCCAAAAAAAAAAAAAATGAAAGCGTTAAGTGGTCGATGTTGGCCGAAGATAGGAGAGGCCGAAACAAATAAACTGAAACTTTGAAATTTGAACTGATACAAAGGAAGAAGAAAGTGTTGGAAAGTCTGGAGAGTAGTGCACTTGTGGTAAGGGAAAAAAGAAAAAGAAAGAAGTAAATACATTAAAGGGTGAGGAAGAAAAAGTTGAAAGGACAAGCGGGTGGAGACGTGTGAACATGCGTAGAGAGTGGTAAGACAAGTCAAAAATTTAATTTGACTTTGATGTGATGGTTGGCAGAAGGGAAAAAAAGGAAAAAGAAACACAAAATATAGTATATAGTAATAAGTGATATAAATATTCTCATAAATAACTAAATAAAATAAGATTTTATATATATATATATATGTGTGTGTGTGTGTGTGTGTGTATCCGGTGCATAATCCCGAAACAGTGCACCAATATACATCGATACCAAAATATTCTGTTCTAGTAACCAATCTGGAACGGCCGCGAGAACAAAATTTAAGACCTTGGTATAAAGTGTAACGAGAGCACCAATAAAAGCAATACACACATATATGTAAAAAAGCTGTGTTGGTTCAGGTTCATCGGTTTATAAAAAATTCCAAACTGAAACTGAAGCAACGCAAACACTTAAAAAAATCCCAACCCAAGCCACCTGTGAAAACCAATCCATTATTTGAGTTGGTTGGGTTGGGCAGGTTGGATGCACAGCCATACTTGCTTGAACTTGCTGGCAACTGTTGCACAACTGGAGATTCTTAAGAACCCCTTATCAATCATTCAAACCCTTTGTACCTGTGCAACCAAGATTCAATCATGAAAGCAATTTGATCAATGGTTCCCATAGGCCTCCACACGTACATCACTGCTTCAGTGCTTCTGGTGTAGATATATCTTTTTTTCTTCGTAGTCATGGAGCCCTTAGTCTTTGGCCTCCAAAGTGAATAGTTATTTGTTTTCCAACCAATCAGGTGTTATGTCTTTCTATGAATGAAGATGTGAAGGGGTTTTGGTTCTCCTCATGGAAATTTTAGGATGTTGTTTTCACTGTTCTCTCTCTTATATGAAGCTCTCATCTTTTGGATGTTTTATTTTTGTCAATGCATACTATTTGGTGTTTCTCCTGCTCTATGGACTTTATAACCACTCTACTACTACACTTCTTGCAGTAATCTATATAATCACTATTATAACAGAGTTATGCTGAGTTCAGCGCAAATTTCTTTGATATTTATCTTCCTAGCACCCCAGAAGACTTTGATTTATTCAGTTATGGTGTTAAAATGCAGGATTCAATTCAACTTTACGCCAAGGAAATATCACTCATCATGAGTATATCCAGGTAGATATGCTGATTTCCTCACTTGATGCATAAATGGCATGTAAATTTTCTAATACAATTTTACAGGTTGGAAAAGGAAGAGATGTTGGGCTCAATCAGATTGCTCTATTTGAAGGGAAGGTTGCTGGTGGTAATGGCGAACAAGTTCTTAGTCGTGATGTATACAGGCTTGGGCAGCTCCTTGATTTCTTTAGGATGATGTCATTTTACTATACCACTGTTGGATACTACTTTTGTACTATGGTATGCTATTTGTGCTTTATGTCAACCATGGCTTATTATTGTTGTAATTAGTGTCGGTTGGGCGGATTGAAGTTTAAAATGGTTAATGTGATTTTTAAACGCAAATTGAGCTCCATAGTTTCTTAGAACTCCTATTTTTTAATTTTAATTTTTTTGGTTAACTAACTTGTTTTCACAAATACTTCATTTCCTTTAGCATTATGCTTTTCAGTTTTTGCTTTCTTTTTTCATTTCTTATTGAAATTAGGATCCTTATGTGGTTTTGTTTCGTAATGTGCACCTTTCATTCATATTTCATTTCTTTTTTTGTTTATGATTTTTTTTTTCATTAGAGAAGCAATGTGGTGGAATTTGGATAAGAGGGGAAGTTGTCTGTAGTACATTAGTGTGATAGTACAAGAACTAGTTAAGGTATTACAGGCAGGTTTCTTATCATAATGTGTTACATTTTTTTTTTTTTTGGGGGCTGGAATCATAATAGTTTACATTAAAGATCAAGTCCTTATCTCATTGCATTAGAGTTTTTCTAGATCGTTTTAGGATGAGATCACATGTGTATGGCTTTTGGATTTTTGCAAATGATATTGTGTTAGTTGATGGGACTAGAGCGCAGGTTACTCCAAGTTGAAATTGTAGAGCATTGCTTCTCAATCTGAAAGATTTAGGATTGACTAGCAGGAAAAATATACAAGTGTCTTATCCCTATTAGTTCATGAGGATCTATAGCAATGCTAATTTATTAGAGATGGGTTATGGTTCAGTTGAGTTGAGTAAAGATCACTGGTCAAGTTGAGCCTGTTTATAATTTTTGTACCATGTGCTATCTTTTTCATTTGTGAAAGGAATATTTTGTTACGCACAAAATATTTAGAAATACTTTGACATTATACAATGAAGATTTGATGTTCTTATTGCCCATTGCTTCATACTCTAAGAGTAAAAAGAAAAGAAAAATAAAAAAAAGAAGCAAAACAGGCATTTGCCTCAAAGCAAGCTAGCTGCATTCAGATAATGAATTGAAAGTTCCATGATACTTATATCATATGTAGGGTACTTTTACTGATCTCTGATAAAGTCTATTTTTTTTGTTCGTGCAGCTAACGGTGCTGACTGTATACGCTTTCCTTTATGGGAGGGCATATTTGGTATGCTGGATTTTATTCATCTCTTGTGACAACTGTATTGTGCTTTATTTTCTCTAAAATTATGCCATGCTTCTGTCTGTATGACCTGTGTGTTCGATTGCTACAATTTTTATTTAAAGTAGTAACATCATTAAAAAAGTGCAAAAAGATGCACAACCCTCCTCCTCAAATCCCTTTCCAACAGCCTTGTTATTGGCCAAGTCAGTTTGGTCAGTACATACCCCACCACACGCCGACCCAAGCATCCTTACCCCCTCCGAACCTTAATCCTCCCAAGACGCCACCTTCTTCACAAACCAAGCCTTCATCTTCACATGGGGAATGGGGGAAATCTGCTTTTTTTTTGCATTGACACAAAGGCCTTCTTCTTGGCTTTTGATGGAGGACGTATGGATTCTTATTCCATTACAGAAAAGCGGGGTAGGTTCCATGGTTCTATTCAGGTTGGTAGATCGGGCTTGGACTGGATCATTGCATGCTTGGTAGAGTTATGCCGTTGGGATTTTAGCAAGCAATTTTTTTTCAAACGGTTTCATGAGAATTCTAAAATTTTGGAGTGCTCTAGCAGGCTGAATAAGGGTGGTTGTTTTGTGGAAATATCTGAGTATCATAGTGGGGCTAGACTTGGTTGTTTGCGTGTTCTAGAAGGTTTTCATAAGGGTGGTTGGGCTTTTCTTGAGAGGAAGTTAAGTGATTTTTTCTTGGGAAAACCTGTTTCTAGGCCGGGGAAGGAGGTGGCTGCCAGTGGTGGTAGGCTTGCAAAGCCCATCGGATTTCCAAGGAACCAAATTTGGAAAGATGTTAATGGTTACGTGAAATTAGGAAGTGATTTAGATTTGGAGAAGAAGTTTCCTAAACTTCCTGGTACGTTAAATCAGGAGGAGGGATTTGGGGGATTTGATTTGATTCCAAAAACAAATATCTCAAATCACATTGTATCTGGACGGCCAATGCGTGCATCTACTTTTAAGTGGACTAAAGCCCATTTTTCTTTAAATATATCTGTTGATTTTGAAGGAAGGGCCAACATGTGGTGAAGTGGGCCAATTTTGTTCAGCCCAAGTTTGTTAAGGATGTTATAACAGCTACTGAACTCAGGTCTGTTATGCAAGTACTTGGTGGGCCTATTACTCAAGCCCAAGATGACCCTCTGGCCAAAACTAAGCAGACCCATACCGGTGATTTAACCCATTTGAAATCACAAGACTTTTCACGATTGTGTGAGCGAGGTGAAGGATCGGGCTCCCATGTCAGTGTCGAGAAGTCAAGTACCGGCGAGATGGGAGGAGATCTTCCAACTTCCGATGGAGGTTCCGATACGGCGGTGCAGGAGGTTCTCGATCCGATGGGTTGCACCGGTGAGATGGGAGGGGCTCTTTCAATTTCCGATGGAGGTCCTAATTGGGCAGTGCAGGAGGTTTTTGCTCCGATGGGTTGTACAGGTAGTGGCGTCGAGGTGGGGGCTCCTTCCACTGTCTCAGTTGCCGACGACCCAGCGACGGGCTGTCCGATCAGTGGGGCTGTGGAGGTTTCGCATGTTTCAAACACTGTTGGTCATCCCAGCTTCACTGATGCTGTGGCGGAGTGTGCGACGACATCAGTTAAGAGGGCCGAGGTGTCTTGCCACCAGTCTTTATTGGAACAAAACAGGTTTTCTCCTATTTCTGAGTTGGTTTCGGATCCTATCGAAGAAGAGACGCTGTTGTTGAATTGGGTCAATCCCACGGAGTCGGATAGGGATGAGGAGGAGCGGCAGTTGATGGAATATGTACCTTTGGCTCAATGGGATCCTAATGGGGGTTTGGTGTTATTGACAGAGGACTGTGACCTAGTTGATATCTCCGTGGAGGATGATGTGGAACCTTCGGCTTGGGTAAGTAAGAAGGTTAAGGGCTTCGGTAAGTGGGTGGGTTTCCCCATAGATTCCTGTGAGAGGCACTGTGTTGAATTTTTTCAACGACTTGAGAAAGTGTGGGAGAAACAAGCAGTGGCAGGTAGCCTTCGTCGCACTGCTTCTTCCTCTACAAAAGGTATGAGGGAATTACGGAATTTAATTTCTACAGTTAATTATGATGGCCAAGCTGCTAAACGAACTAGGGAGATTGTGAAGTTCAGTGGGTTGGGCTCTGATAGTTGTCCATGAATTTGAGACTTTTATCTTGGAATGTGAGAGGATTAAACAATCCTCATAAGAGGGATACTGTGAAGAACTTACTCAAGGAATGGAAGTGTGAGGTTGTGTGTTTTCAGGAAACCAAACTGGACAGTACCAATTCTGTTGCTGTGAAAAGTCTT
Organism: Quercus suber; assembly: GCF_002906115.3. Taxonomy (NCBI): domain Eukaryota; kingdom Viridiplantae; phylum Streptophyta; class Magnoliopsida; order Fagales; family Fagaceae; genus Quercus; species Quercus suber. The sequence goes on from NW_027069505.1 coordinate 392,382, forward strand.
TGGGGCAACTCTTTTGTAAATTGGGGGGCTTTCGATGCCATTCACACAGCAGGAGGTATTCTTGTGATCTGGGATACAAGGGTGTATGAGAAAATTGATTGTGTGGTGGGTAGTTTTTCTGTTTCGGTCTTGTTGAAGGGGGTGGCAGATGGTTTTGTTTGGATTTGTACAGGAGTTTATGGCCCAAATGATGCCGGTTTGAGGGATGCTTTATGGGCAGAACTTGATAGTGTGAGAGCGAGATGGTGTTCAGCTTGGTGTGTTTTAGGTGATTTCAACATTATTAGATACCTGGCTGAACGTCTTGGCTGTAATACGTTTAGTCCGGCCATGTTCAATTTTTCGGACTTTATCGAGAGGAATTTATTGGTTGATCTTCCTTTGGTTGGGGGTGAGTATACGTGGTTTAGAGATTCAGTGAACCCTTCTATGTCTCGTATAGATAGAGTTTTGGTTTCAGCTGATTGGGAGGAACACTTCTCGGATTTGATTCAAAGGCCTCTCCCTCGTGTGGTTTCAGATCACTATCCTCTTCTAGTGGAGGCTGGAGACGTGGCGAGGGGGAAAAGTCTCTTTAAATTTGAGAATATGTGGCTTAAAGTGGGGGGTTTTGTGGACCGAGTTAGGGGCTGGTGGAACAGTTATCATTTTGTGGGATCCCCTAGTTATGTTCTAGCATGTAAATTCAAGGCTCTTAAAAAAGACTTGAAGTGTTGGAATAAACATGTTTTTGGGGATGTGCACTTTAGAAAAAAAATGTTTGTTGTTTGAGCTGTTGGATTTTGATATGAGAGAAGGGATGCAAATGCTGACTACGGCAGATAAAGCAAGAAAATTAGAGATTAAGGCAGAGATCGAGTCTTTAGCTTCTTTGGAGGAGATTTCTTGGAGGCAGAAATCAAGGGCCTTGTTCTTAAAAGAGGGGGATAATAACACTAGGTTTTTCCACAGGCTTGCTAATTCACACAGGCGAGCTAATACCATGAGGGAAGTGGAGGTTGATGGCATTATGTTTGAAGTTGAATCAGATATTCAGGATCAAGTGGTGGGGTTTTATAAGAGCCTTTATCAGGAACCTGAGGATTGGAGGCCCACTGTTGATGGATTAGATTTTGCTAGGTTGGATGAGTCTGATAGGCTTTCTCTTGAAAGGAATTTTGATAGGGAGGAGATCATTGCGGCTCCTCGAGAGGCCGAGGGTGATAAGGCTCCAGGTCCTGATGGCTTTACCATTGCTTTCTTCCAAAAGTGTTGGTGTGTGATTGAAGAGGATGTTATGGCTTTTTTTGCAGACTTTCATAGCCAATGCCTCTTTGAGAAATCTTTGAATGTCACTTTTCTGTGTTTGATATCTAAAAAGATTAATGCTGTCAATATTAAAGATTTTCGGCCCATTAGCCTTGTGGGAAGTTTGTACAAACTTTTGTCAAAAGTGTTAGCGTATAGGCTTCGAAGTGTATTGGACAAACTTATATCCAACTCCCAAAATGCCTTTGTTGGGGGAAGACAGATTCTTGACTCTGTTCTCATAGCAAATGAATGTTTGGATAGTAGATTGAAGAGTGGTGTTCCGGGTGTGATTATTAAGTTGGATATAGAGAAGGCTTATGATCATGTAAATTGAAATGTTTTATTTTACCTTATGGAGAGGATGGGTTTTGGGTAGAAGTGGGGAAGGTGGATGAAGGCCTGTATCACTACAGTTCGTTTCTCAGTGCTTATTAATGGGTCCCCGACTGGCTTTTTTGGAAGCTCGCGTGGTCTTCGTCAAGGAGATCCATTATCTCCACTTTTGTTCTTGTTGGTGATGGAGGTGCTGAGTAGGTTATTGAGGAGGACAGAAGATGGTGACTTTCTTAGGGGGTTCCAGGCAAGCCCCAATGGGCGAGGAGGTTTGCATATTTCTCATCTTCTGTTTGCTGATGATACTATACTTTTCTGTGATGCATTTAGGGAACAATTATTATGTATACGGATGGTGTTGATCTTTTTTGAAGCTATTACAGGCTTAAAAGTAAATGTTGGCAAGAGTGAAATTGTGCTAGTTGGTGAGGTTGGGAATGTGGATGCTTTGGCTCATATTCTATGTTGTAAGGTTAGCTGTTTGCCTATGTCTTATTTGGGAATGCCTCCTGGGGCTCATTTTAAGGATGCTTCGATTTGGAATTCTATTTTAGAAAGGGTGGAGAAAAAGCTCTCTGGTTGGAAGCGGTTGTATTTGTCAAAAGGAGGTAGGCTTACTTTATTGAAGAGTACTTTGTCGAGTCTCCCAACTTATTATCTATCTTTGTTTACTATTCTGCTACACATAGTAGATAGACTAGAGAGGATTCAGAGGAATTTCCTTTGGGGGAGTTCTAATGAAGTTTTCAGATATCCGCTGGTTGCTTGGGATAAGGTTGTTTGGCCGGTGGAGATAGGGGGTTTGGGGATTCGGAAGATTGGGCTTTTTAATCAAGCTCTTCTTGGGAAGTGGCTTTGGCGGTATGGGAAGGAAGCTACCCATTTATGGCGTCAGGTAATAGCCACCAAATATGGAGAGGGTAGTGGAGGTTGGTGCACTAGAGTTGTGAGAGGGACTCATGGTTGTGGGTTATGGAAGAATATTAGGAAAGGTGCAGACAAATTTTTCAGTCATGTGGTGTATGCAGTGGGAGAGGGCAATCGTATTCGGTTTTGGCATGACCCTTGAAGTGGTCCTATCCCTTTGAAAGAATTATACCCGGAACTGTTTGCCTGTGCCGTGGTTCAAGAAGCTCTGATTTCTGACATGATTATTTCTGCACCAGACGGGGGCGGTAGTAGTTGGAACTTCATTTTCCGTCGCTATTTTAATGAATGGGAATTGCAGAGATTTTATTCTTTCTATGAGCATGTCTCTGACAGGATTCCTAGTGGGGAGGGTGAGGATATGTTGATTTGGCAGTTGAATCGCAATGGTGTTTTTGATGTGCGATCCTTTTATATTGCTCTATTGAAAGCCCCTTCTATTTGTTTCCCTTGGCAGAGCATTTGGTGTGTAAAGGTACCTAAAAGGGTATCTTTCTTTTTATGGACTGCTGTTAGGGGTGGGATTCTTACAATAGATAATCTTGTTAAGAAAAACTTGCCCCTTGTTAATTGGTGTTGGCTATGTAGGTGTGATGAGGAAACTGTGGATCACCTTTTGCTTCACTATAAGTTTGCATCTACTTTGTAGAGTGAGGTCCTTATTATGTTTGGGGTTCAGTGGGTGATGCTGGCTACTATTGTTTCTCTTCTTTTTGCTTGGAGGAATTGGTTGGGAACTTACTCTTCAAAGGTTTGGAATATGGTACCAACATGCCTTATGTGGTTAGTATGGAAGGAACGCAATGTCCGAACTTTTGAGGACATTGAGAGACCTATAGATATGTTGAAGAACTTGCTTGCTAGGACTTTGTTTGAGTGGTCCCGTATTTGGGGTCTTAAGCAAAGTAGTTCCTTGTCTGATTTTCTTATTTCTATTAGACTTTCCTTATGATTTGATTGTATTTGTTTCAAGGGCAGTGAGTTTACAATCGTGAACACATTGTTCCTTTTCATCAATAAAACTCTTATTATCTATCAAAAAAAAGAAAAGAAAAGCAACACTCCAATCTAACAAGGTACAGAGGAAGAAGGCTTTAACATGAAGGATCGTTCACAACCCTCAAAACTTCTAGCATTCCTTTTTCACAAAAGGCACCTCATGATGCAATGTGGCACAACCTTCCAAAAGGCAATATTTCTATGCCTTCCAAAAGATCCCTGACAAGCTATGAACAAATTGATAACCCTCTTTGGCATAACCCATTGGAGCCCAAATAAACAAAAGGCAATATTTCTATGCCTTCCAAAAGATCCCTGACAAGCTATGAACAAATTGATAACCCTCTTTGGCATAACCCATTGGAGCCCAAATAAACAAAACACCATTGTCCAAAGCTCATAAGCTATTGGACAATGAAGAAGAAGGTGGTCCATAGACTCCCCACACCTTTTACACATGCATCACCAACCGAATACAATAATACCTCTTTTTCAGAGATTGTTAGTGGATAAAATCTTCCCTAGAGAAGCCGCCCAAGAAAAAAAAGGCCACCCTAGGCGGGAACTTTGAACGCCATGCCATGTGAAGTTCACAGGAAAGACATGCCATTAGAAGCGGATAGGGAGTGATAATTAACTAACCTCAAAACCCCTGCTCTTGGCAGGTATCCAACAGGAATAGCGAAAAAGAAAAGTTATAGAAAATCCAAGTTATCCAAGAACTCTAGCAAGTTTGAGGTAGAAAACGCAATGAAGGCTGAAGTCCACACATATATAGTCTTCAAATATAAGAGATTCAACCATAGTTGTCAAAACGCGAATCGTATCGTGAATCCATATTTAATTTTTTCGTATCGTGTATCGTAAGATACACAAACACTTAATAAAATTTATAAAAAATTATAAATATACATATATAAAGGATATATATTCATTATAAATTTTAAATGTATTCAACTAATGACTAATTTATTCATCATTTATGTAATAATATTTAACAAGCTAACTAAATAAATCAAACTAGCATGTGTTTATAACATACATATTCAAATTACTTAAATTCAAAAATGATAATATATTATAAATAACCCAAAAATAATAATTTATTTTCATCATATTCATCAAATTGCCTAATCAATCCTATCTAAGTCAACGCTATCATCATGTTTATAATTTTGCAAATTTATTTCTTTATTAAAATTTTCTTCATCGTTATTTGTCATTAACATTTACTATCTCTTCTTGTTCTTTTTATTTTAATAATTTATATATATATATATATATATTTTTTTTTGGCATTCTAGTTTCTTGGACTTGTAGCAATAACAATAAAAATAAAAATAAAAATAAATTTAAAATAAATTTTTAAATATTAAAGTGAAAGGTACTGTGTAGTTCAATTTTAGGAGAGAGGGGAAAAAACTTATGAATATGTTATTTTAGTATGCTAAATCAAGTAAACTAATATTTTTTTGCTAAAAACAACTCTAACAACTTGTTAGATTCAAATAAAAGTACAAATTTAAAAAAAAAAAAAAAAAATCTCATTTTAAAGCATTTGTCTATCGTACGATATAATGCGATTCATACGATATGCACACTTTATCGTACAATTTATGAGCACTTACAATATACCGATACGATACAGAACTTTTTCTACACGATACGATATGTGTTGTACGATACGTATCACGTATCGTACGATACCGACAACTATGGATTCAACTTCATTGAATGTGACTTGTTCCCTCAAAACAGTATTCCTTTCTGTCGAAAAACACCACATTAAGCACAATGGAATAGCTTCCCAAGTTTCCTCATTGATTCTCTTGACAAATTGTCCTTTCCAACAAGATAACATATCTATCATTGAACTAGACATTACTCACAAGGCACCAAACAAAAAAAATACTAGTGACTACAATTCCCGTTCCAATGCACAATTTAGGAAGTGATGTTAATAATTCTATCACATATGCTACTTTTTGTTGGCATAAGAACAATGGTGGGTATACATAAATATTTTATGAAAATATACTTTGTTGTATTGTGTCTTTTCCAGTATACTAAGAAACTATTTTATATGCCAATGCTAAAAGGATATGCATGCTTAAAGGATTCCTGTTTCAATCTTATATGTTGAATATATTGCTTCTTTTAATACATATTTATTGCACATTCTGATGTTGAAGCATTATGTACCATCTGGACCTTGGCACAAATTACTAAGGGGTTGGGTGGGGTGGTACTACTTGCTTAATCTCTCTCTCGCTCTCTCTCTCTCTCTCTCTCTCTCTCAAATAGATTTTGTGGTTGATTTTTATTCTCAAATAGGTTTTAAGTAACTGTGATATGATTGTGTTGCAGGCACTATCTGGAGTTGGTGAAGCCATTGAAGAGAGAGCTCAGATATTGCAAAACACTGCCCTGAGTGCTGCTTTAAACACACAGTTCCTCTTTCAAATTGGTATTTTCACTGCAGTGCCAATGATTTTGGGTTTCATCTTGGAGCAGGGTTTCTTAAAGGTAAGTAAGTGCTTGTCCTACATGTATTTATTTGTCCTTTTAACAACTTGCACAGCAACGTGTTTATGTTTTCATATATCATTCCTATATTTTTACAATTATATTTCATTATATTATGAAAAATTCTCAGCTTTTTTCTGCATCATGCAACAGAGCTGTAAGTGCAAGATTTTTGTGTTTTTGTGCTGAAATTAATCTTTTATATCTTATAAGTGTGATTTTGAACTATATCCCTACCATAGGCTAGAAACTTTGTTTATGCCCCTGATATTTGCATGGTCTTGGCTTCATGTGATCTTGTATACACTTACATTGAAAGGAAATGGGGAAAATAAAATCTAATTGTTGGATGTATTCTTCTGGGGCTGTATATCTGAGTTTTATGTCCATATTGTCCAACAAATACGTTGTAATTAGGCAGAGTGAGTTTGAATAATAGATGAATCGTGTCACCATTAGTTGCTCTGTCTCATCCGAGCTCCAGAAAAGTGGTCTGATTGTGTATCTTAAAGTCTTGATAATCAATGTACTCTATAGGTTTTTGGAGAGCTGTATGTTGGAAAGCAGAGCAGAGTCTTCAAGCATAGGTCTTAACATTAGAATAGGGTTGAATTTGATTATCTTTCCAATTTGGTGTGTGTATAAAATATCAAATAAATGTAGGTTATAAAGAATGCAGTTGCAATCTTATTAAATTTCCTTGTTTTGATTTATTTTGATTCTGAGTGAAATTTAATGAATAATATTACTTTTTTTTAAAGTAGGCTAAAATAAATGTATCTAATGAATAATCAATAACAAAATTAATTTGAACAAATAAATAAATAAAATAATGTCATACTGAATTGTCACTGTTTAGATGATTGTTGCTAATACAGATAAAGCGTAGCCTGAATAATGTTGTGTTATGTTTAGATTGCACCAAAAAAAAAGTTTGTTTATTAAGTGGACATTCTGTTTGAAGACAGACTTAACCTTCTGCTGAGTGTTTTGTTTTTCTACTCTTAGTTGGATTAATATTTTTTACCTCTTTTTTTTTTTTTTTTTTTTTTTTTTTTTTTGCAATTTTACCATCACTTCTGCAGGCCATTGTCAGTTTTGTCACAATGCAGTTTCAGCTTTGTACCATATTCTTTACATTCTCTCTGGGCACGAGAACTCATTACTTTGGTCGGACTATTCTTCATGGTGGTGCTGGGGTTTGTTCCTGCACTCTTTTCATTTTCAGTTAATTTTTCATGGTGAATTTAATAGTTAAATTAACTTTTATTTCTCAACAGTACAAAGCAACTGGTAGGGGATTTGTCGTCCGCCATATCAAATTTGCCGAGAACTACAGGCTTTACTCCCGCAGTCATTTTGTTAAAGGGTGTGGCTCTGTCTCTGTCTGTGTGTGTGTGTTTATTTGTTTTGTGGCAGTGCATTGTCATATACTAGAGGTTCTATCCAAGAAACTTGGGAGATTTTTAAATTTTATGTAGCAATTATATTTTTGAGCATGGATTTTTGTCAATAATATGCCAACATTTCTCCTTAGTAATAGGGAAAGAATTTAAATGGAACTAAAAGAGGTAGAGGAAGACTATAACATGAGTAGAAGTAGTAAGAAGGAAATGCTAATTCAGGAGCAGACAGGAAGTATAATTTTGTATGGTATAGAATGATGGAGAGGTATACATGTGGCTGACTCCAATTAGACTTTTGAGGATCCATAATTGACCAAAAAATTCTAGGGCTAAGGCTTTGTTGTTGTATTTTGGCTTCAATTTTATTTTTTAGAAACCATAACTATGTTGGAATTTATGCAATTTCTATTTTTCCATTTTTTCTACAAAGTGTGCATACTCAAATTGGAATTTCTAATGATGTTCATCCTCTTGTCTTCAGATTTGAAGTTGTGCTTTTGTTGATAGTGTACCTAGCATATGGATATAATGATGGTGGTGCAATTGGGTACATTCTTCTTTCAATTAGCAGTTGGTTTATGGCTCTTTCGTGGCTTTTTGCTCCCTATTTGTTCAATCCGTCTGGGTTTGAGTGGCAGAAGTAAGTTTTTTTTTTTTTTTTTTCCTGAAATTGAAATCTACTCCACTTAATTGACTAAAATATATGTTGTTCTTTTAGAGTTGTAGAGGATTTCAAAGATTGGACCAATTGGCTTCTTTACAGAGGTGGAATTGGAGTGAAGGGAGAAGAAAGCTGGGAAGCTTGGTGGGATGAAGAGCTGGTATTGCATCTGTTCTTGGATTTATTTTGTGTTTGATATCCAAGCTAGGAAGCTTGGATTTACTTTTCTTTTTTCATTGGTAGTAATTTCTCTCTAATGCCAATAAGCTCTAGCTCAAATGACCCAAAAGTGTCTTCAACTCATGATTTCAGTTCAAATTCACCTGTGTACCAGATGTGTGTGCGAAATGGTGTGTAATTAACACTACCCATATATCTGTGTGTAATTAACACAAACACATATATCAAATAGCTTCAAAAAAATTTGGGAAAAATCATTGAAAACTTTTGGGAGTCCAGCGACTCAGATTATATGGTTATCAGATTTTGGTGATTGTGTTGAAATTGATATAAGCATACCTCTGTCATCTGACGAGGATCTCTAGATTGCTTTAATGCATTTTTAGGGTTGGATCAGGATGCCTTGATACCAATTTGAGTTGTAAAATATGAAGGATTATGGTTAAGAGAGAAGAAAAAGGAAGAGGAAAATAGAGAGATAGACAGAATGGGTTTATGGCTTAATCAATCGTTCTTTCACCTCAGCACATATTTATATTAAAGTGATAGGCCTAGATTACAAGAATACCCGTATGCTATTGTTAAATTATAACAATCTAATATAAAAATAACTAGAGTAAGTCTAGCAAGATTTTAGTATTCTCATTATGCATTGATTGGATTTGATGAATTATTATAGAGTGATTTGATGAGCCAATGAACTTTAGCTGAAATGGTACCTCTTCCATTTGTAAGAGGTTGGTAGAGGGTTAGTTCATGCAAGACCCATTGGGTGATTGTCGAACTTACAGATAAAATTAATAAATAATTTTATTGTGATTAGATGGGAGGGATAAAAAATGAAGAGATAGAAGAAAAGTAAGAGTTCCTTTTTGGACCTTTAAATTTAATACTCTTGTACTCTGTTTCTCCCAAAAGCTTAACCCTTTGAGGCAATTTATATCAATCACAAACACACTAACACCAAACATAAGCTATACGCTCGTGGGTAAAGAGAGCTTGCAGTATCTTAAATATTTGTTATAAGGTTAAGCTTAAAACTTTTTTCAAGGAAAGGAACATGCTGGATTGTCATTACTAACTTATGTATTGAGTGTACGATTGGCATCAGCTTATTTAGCTTTTTGTTGAAATAGTGCTAAAATATGCTTGTACTTTGAAAAAGTGAGAAAAAATGAGGTTTTAAAAAATTGTGCATAAAGCTAAAAAGCTAATCAAATAAGCTGGACACAAATGGACACTAAAAGTTAACTAAATAATAGGATTTCTGGTAAAAGATCTTCAGGTAGTTGTAAATTCTTAAAGTTCTATTTATTTATTTATTTTGGTTTGTATTAACTTCTTTCGGTCGACTACACCCGTTGTGAACATTTCAGTGGGGTCATTCATCCTTTTTGAGCACCAGTCACTATGATGCTAATCAGGCTTGTCCATGTTGCGCCTTCTTGACCACTGAACTCATATATTTTTTTACTATGTGTCATTGTTATTTTGCTGCCACAATTTTTTTTCCCTCTTCGGTTGATCCAAATATATTGAATCTACAGATACATATTCGGACATTGGGAGGAAGAATAGCTGAAACTATTCTTAGTCTAAGATTTTTTATCTTCCAATATGGCATTGTATACAAGCTGCATCTGCAAGGATCAGATACATCATTGACGGTAACGGCTCTCTTCATTAGTTTATATAGTTTTCACTGCTTCTCTCTTTAACTGGCATCTTATGAGCGTACTTTTGCCAGTTAATTTTATTGTAAAATGCAGTTTGTAAATCTTTTGTCATTTGTCAACTAACTGTTCTACATTTCCCATACTGTTTAATATTTGATACACCTTTAAAATTTAGAATTTGGACATAATTGAGACATTAAGAGTTCATATGTCATTGTTCGTGCATATCTGTAGGTGTATGGCCTGTCATGGATCGTGCTAGCTGTGCTCATAATTCTTTTCAAGGTTTGGAATAAAACTTATAACTCGAGTGCTGGACTTCCTACTTTCAAATTTATGTTATCTGTGATTTGAACTCTTCATTTCATCTTTGGTTTTACAGGTTTTCACATTCAGCCAAAAGATCTCAGTCAATTTCCAGCTTTTGTTGCGTTTCATCCAAGGCCTCTCCTTCTTGTTGGCAATTGCTGGTTTAGCCGTCGCAGTTGCTTTAACAGATTTGTCAATCCCTGACATATTTGCATGCATCTTAGCATTTGTTCCCACTGGATGGGGAATCCTTTCTGTAAGTTTAAGTTATCTTTGTCTGTTATTTTCATTTATCTAAACCTCTCTCTCTCTCTCTCTGGTAAGAAAAATCAATGTTTTGGGCAGAATCAGAATTCCAAAGCTATGTATGAATGTTTTATATTCTTCCTGTATAGAAGCAACTATATGAATCATTTGCACAACAGACCACGTTGAAAGACTGTTCCCGTGGTTTACTTAAATCAGACAGTGTGTAATGCTGGTCACCTAATGGATTTGTAATATTGTTAATTTTCCCAATTATAAGGGTATCTTCCAATTTTTTTTTGGGTTTTTGTGACTCTAGACTCATTTCTACACAAATCTGGCCCCTGCAATTTGCCACCAATTTCTAAGCTTTTATCATTTGTTTGGAGACTTGTAATTGTTTTCTGTATTTCATTAGATAATATTGGTGCCACCAGTTTTTTTTACACACATTAACATGGAATTATACTATGATTTGCAGATTGCTGCAGCTTGGAAGCCAATTGTGAGAAAGGTGGGATTATGGAAATCAATTCGTTCACTTGCACGTTTATATGATGCAGGGATGGGGATGCTGATATTCATTCCTGTTGCTTTCTCTTCATGGTTTCCGTTTGTATCAACATTCCAAACCCGCCTCATGTTTAACCAGGCTTTCAGCCGTGGGTTGGAAATCTCTCTTATCCTTGCTGGAAACAACCCCAACACCGAGTTATGATGACCACCTCTGATCCTGTACATATATTATAATTGTAAAAGGGGGGAAATTCTGTCTCATAGTTCCTTGTCAAATTTTTTTGATGTAGCAAACCCTAATGTGCATGTATTTGGTATAGCTTGTGTAGAGGCATTTGAATAGCAGTATTTTTCTTAATGGTAATATATATCACATCATTTTTGTCATTCAAGAGTGCACAGTTTGCACTGTGCCTGCATGATATTGCTGACGTTTACATGTTTTGGTGAATGTTCACGTTTGGTGGCTATATCTGAAACGTTTAATGTTCCATTTGGTTGTTAACAAAATCCTGTGGAGTTACAGAGAAGTGAAGTGGTTAAAAAACTAATCTCAATGTTGTTTAACACAATTTTTTGCAAGGAATTAATCTCAATGTTTTACTCGTAGTCCAATTAAAATAGTAATTGGAATTTGTTGGAAACTATTTCTTTCATGGAAAATGGTTGATAGTGGTGTCTAAACCTTTTTACTTGATGATAACATAACTTGCTAAAATGATGGAAGAGTTATATTTTTCTCGCCAATCAGACAAGCTCGGGATATTGTGTGATGACTGAACTCTGAAGGCCAAAATGAAACTGATTTTGATTCAACCAAGAATGAAACTGAATGGAAAATATTCCAACTATGTTTAAATCAAACTAGTTTAGCAAGGGGAAGTAGAATATTTTAGTTAAATGGAATTTTGAAATAGACAAGTCTACTAGAGGACAATGAATAATTTGGTTTGTATTGTGCAGTTTAATCTATTTAAGTCCTTTCTCTAAAATAAAAAAAAAAATTAAATCAATAATAAATAATAAATATTAAAAAAAAAAAGAAAAAAGAAAAAAAGAGAGAGAATCTGTTGTCTTTGGACGAATTATGATTTAAATAAGTTCTTGTCTCATCAGAAACTATAGTTCAATTCTGCTACAGGGCTGTTTTAGCTTAAAATCTTAGTAGATCTCCACTGCCATTCTTATCTTATATTAAGAAGATGTCACTTTTTAAATTTTCACTTTTTTATGTGCAATAATGTTTTTATAGGGGCTAACCTCCCTATTTTTGAAGTTCTAACTTCTAACATGCTATTGAAGGCAAATGTCTGTTTTCTTCTTTATTTTCTTTATTTTTATATATTTTTTTTTGTCATCAACGTAGCAGTTAAGTTGATTAAAAAGGAAATGTACTTCAACGACATTAGGGACTGATACAATATTTTTCTTTGTGAGGAAAAAGAAAACGGTTTCATTGAAAAGATCAAAAGTCAAACATTCTTTTGGACAAAGGTAACGTGTAGCAACATAAATTCACAATTCACAACCAAAAGAAAGTCGTTCTTTTGCGTGAACTTGGTGAGTTGGACATATACAGCCGGAAGTTGCTTATGGAATGCTTTCCCTTGCATCTCGATCTGTGCGTTGTAGATCAACGAATAGACGTGTCAAACAGGTCACAATCAGGTTGGGTTGATCAAGTTACGAGTCAGATCGGGTTGGGTTTGGCTCATAAATAGATTATCTATAACATGTTGCAAGAAAAAATAAATAATATAATCATATTGTCTTTGTTAAATTTAAATAACATAGATATCTTAAGTTTAATAAATTCATAGTTCATGAATGATATCATCACCATAAAACGAATTAAAAAAAATACTCTATATATATATACACACACACTTAAGTTTACCATAAATACTAAATGTTTATCTCAAAAAAAAAAAAATACTAAATATTGTGAATCAGTGTTAAAAATTGGTTTAAAAACAACTATGGTTATAGATATACTTAAGAGATTGCATGCAATAATAGAGAGTTCAAAAAATTGATTGTACTCTTTCCACCAAGAGAGAACATCTAACTTTACATATTACCTTTAAATAAACAAAAAAACATTTTTTTTAATTAAAAAATCTCTTATTTAAAGAATTGATTGGGTACGGGTTGACCATACCCAACTCGACATTTCAGTGGGTTGGGTACGGCTTAACTTGTTTTTTCTACTAGTCGAGTTAACGGGTTTAGGTCCAATTTTGTCAAGTCTATCAATAAATGATGAAGTTTCAAGACATTTACCTTCTTATATCCCTTTTAATTTGTACTTGTCAATTTAAATGAGATGGACATTTTTAAACTTCAGACACGCATAAGGTCTTTTAATCTTGTGAGTCATTCGTGTCAAGCAATGTTTGTGACATCAACGATGAAATTAAAATGATTTTTGAGAATGATAGAATTTAAACATATGACATTCATTTACTGATAGGAAACTAATTATGTTTGACTTTCATTTTAAAAAAATCCATTAATTTCTATCTTATTTAGGTGTGATTTGAACACAAATCTCTATTCAACAATTATAAATTTTATTAGTTGAGCTAATTAGAATTTATTTTGATAAATTTTTAATTAACTAAAAAAACTAGTAAAATGATTATTTTTGTGAAAAGATACTGCTTTTTAAATTTTAACGCTAACAAAAATTAGGTTTGCCGTTTGCCAAACCTTGTTGGCTCAAAAGACATATTGCATTAAAAGCAAGCCACACCACAAGAGTGTGAGCCACACACACTAAAAAAAAAATCTATTTCTAGAAAACGTATACCAGAAGTTAGGTACTAATATTCACATGCAAGACTTTCTTAAAACTATGCCACGCGAATGCTTGTCCTTTTCCCAGAACTACGATACAGGGGAACCAAACGGCATCGTATCATTTCCACCCTCTAGTGTTCACTGAAACGACGTCGATTTATCATTTGTTAGTACAAATCAAAATTTTTGGTCGGTTATGATCAAGTGTATGCTAGTGTAGGGATAGAGGTTACGTTTCAGAATCCCATTAGTTATTTTAGTAGTGCCAAATGCTAGATCAAATGTCTTTGATTTTGAACCAACCATTCCTTGACATGTGTTCAAGCTCACAAGAGCTTGAAATCATTTGAAGAATGATAACCACCACATAATAGAGATAAGCAATGAAATGACATAAATAGAAGTAATATTGTTCTTATTAATTCTGTTGAGAATAATGAAAGAAGTCTTGCTCATCAGCCTAAGGTTCAAGATGTGCTTCATGTTGAACCACTTGCACAACAGAACAGACCCATACTTGATGTAGAGAATGGTTGCATAACTCAAACCTCACAGACAGCTTGGGCAAGCAGAGAACTGATGGACTTAATTGAAGCTGTGCCGTTTCATGAGCAGTTCTTACACTCTTGGTGATTAGGCACTCCAAGCACACGTGTACATAGAAAGTGGCTGTAATTGTTTTCCCTCCAAATTCCCTAAAATTCAGGGAAGTTTGTTACTCTGTTTTCTTCTTCTTTCAATTTGTATATATATAGGAGTAGTGCTGTGTACGAAACAAAAGTACTTGTATTTTTTCAATCAATAAAATTAGTATTCTAGAATTTTACATGGTATCAGAGCCTTGGCTAGCACAGACTCACTGATTTCCTAGCCAATTCCTTTTTCAATTTTCTTTCTTTGATCAGATATTCTTTCCGAGAAAATTCATTCTTTTAATTTCTGCAGAATTTTCTTGAAGAATAATCTCATTTCCTCTGTTTTTCATTTTTCATAATCGAGTCCTTGAGCACCATTCATGGCGTCTCCAGAATCAAGTGTCCAAACCAATCGTACTTCTCAATCAAACACTGAAACGTATTCCTCAAATCTTCCAAATCCATATTTTCTCAATCCAAATGAAAATCCAGGCAACATTTTGGTTACACAGCCACTGCTTGGAATGAAGAATTATCACTCTTGGTCTAGGGCTATGATCTTAGCTCTCACTGCCAAGAAGAAGATAGGTTTCATTAATGGAAAAATTACTGAACCAGATCCAGAATCTCCTCTCTATGAAGATTGGTTAAGTTGCAACACAATGGTGATTTCATGGATGATCAACTCCATGCACGTTGATGTATCTAGCAGCATAATGTACTGTCAAACTGCCAGAGAGATGTGGCTTGAATTACAAAGGGTCTATTCACAGAGTAGTGGTCCCAAAATGTACAATCTTCAGAAGGAAATCTCTAATATTTCTCAGAACCAGATGACAGTAACAGAGTATTTTACAAGATTCAAGAAACTACGGGATCAACTGATTAATTTGGAACCATTACCAGAGTGTACCTGCGGAGCAATCAAAACTCTAAGTGCTTCTCATGACAAGGCTTATGCTATGAGATTTCTGATGGGTTTGAATGAGAATTTTGACACTATAAGGACTCAAATTCTGATGCAGGAGCCTTTTCCTTCGATTAGCAAAATTTATGCCTTGGTTCTTCAAGAAGAGTCACACAAGAGCATTGGTCATGGTGGTACTTTCTCTTCACAATCAGACACAGTGGCAATGTTTGTTAATTCCAAGGGAAATTCTGGTAATTCTAATTGGAATAAAGGAAATAACAACAAAAGAGAGAGGCCACTGTGCACGCATTGCAATATGCTTGGACATACAGTTGAAAAATGTTACAAATTGCATGGGTATCCTCCTGGATACAAGCATAAAGGCAAGGCCAATGCCACTGCAAATCAAGTTTCTTCTGATCAAAGCACAGTATCAGAGTGTGCTTCCATTTCATCCAATCAATGTCCTATTTCTAAATCTCAATGTGAACAGTTACTGGCATACTTGAGTGCTGGTGGTGGTGAAATTCATCATGCAGCAAATGTAAGCAGTGTTGGTGTTGATGGATTTTCTGGTACAGCTTCTAGTGTGGCTGCTGGGGTGGGTTCTACTTCCTCACAATCTCAAGCCAATCTTGTTTCACAGTCTGATCTCATCAATACCATGTCAGGTACTCTATCTACTTTGCCTTTTAAACCCAATTTAGAACATTCAATTTTTTCTGCCAAAACAGTAAATAGAGAAGCTTTTAATTCCACTGATTGGGTCATAGATACAGGAGCAACTGACCATATGGTACATTCCATTACATACTTTACTTCCATTACTTCTACCTTAAACACTCATGTTAATTTGCCTAATGGTGAGATTGCTCTTGTAACCCACATAGGAACTGTCAAAATCACAGAAAAACTTGTTCTATATGATGTTCTTTGTGTTCCTTCTTTTAGCTTCAACCTTATATCTGTCAGTCAATTGTCTAAATCCATATTTTGCTGCCTTATTTTCTTTGGTAACATGTGTTTTATCCAGGACCTTGCTCTTTGGAGCACAATTGGTCAGGGTAAGGAGTTCAATGGTCTTTACCTGCTAGAAGAGAGCAAATCAGCTTCAATTTCTTTTTCAGCAGTGTTTTCTGTTCATAATGTACAGCCACATGTATGGCATTCTCGTTTGGGGCATCTGTCAAATGCCAAGTTAGCTTTGATGTATGATAATAATGTGCCTCTTTTCAATCCCAATAAACAATTTCATTGTGAAATCTGTCCTTTGGCTAAGCAAAAGAAACTATCTTTTCCTTCAAGTTCTCATGTATCCAAAGCATGTTTTGATTTGATTCATTGTGATATATGGGGTCCTTTCTCTGTCTCTACAATTGATGGTTTCAAATACTTCTTGACTATTGTTGATGATTGTTCTAGGTGCACTTGGGTGTATTTGTTGAAGCACAAATCAGATACACAGTCTACTTTGGACCAGTTTTGTACAATGACTGAGACACAATTTAATACTAAAGTGAAATGTATCAGAAGTGATAATGGTACTGAATTTATAATGAAGGATTTATTTGTTAAAAGAGGTATCTTGCATCAACTCAGCTGTGTTGAAACTCCTCAGCAAAATGCTATTGTGGAAAGGAAACATCAACACATACTGAATGTTGCAAGAGCCCTCAGATTTCAATCCAACTTACCATTGCATTTCTGGGGTCATTGTATACTTACTGCAGTGTATTTGATAAATAGAACTCCTAATTCAGTTTTGTCTCATAAAACACCTTTTGAAATCTTGTTTGGTCATGCTCCTAGTTATTCACATTTGAGAGTTTTTGGCTGTTTATGCTATGCCTCTACTCTCTCACACAATAGATCCAAGTTTGCCCCTAGAGCTAAGAAGTGTGTTTTCTTGGGTTATCCTTTTGGTGTCAAGGGTTACAAAGTATTGGATTTGTCTACAAACACCATTTTTGTTTCTAGGGATGTTGTTTTTCATGAGGATTTCTTTCCATTTGCTTCTGTTTCCACTGTTGAATCTGATCCATTTATGCTTGAAGCTGGTTCTAACTCTACTCCACAGGTTATAAAAGACACATTTGTTACTCCTATTAATGTTACTAATGATTCTAATCCATCTTTGAGTGTTTTTGATGTCTCAGTCTCCCATTCAAATGATAATCTCAACAATACTTTCACAACCCATGCTACTTCACCTCCATTAACCTCCTTTGATCAGACTTTAGCTGCTGAATCCTCTTCTCAATCTTTGTCTAGTGTTCCTACTGATCAATCCTTATCTGATTCACACTTGCCTGTTGCTGGGCCACCACTTGTTCCTACTAGAAGATCAACCAGGGTCCATAAACCACCTGTTTACTTACAAGATTACTCTTGTAATGTTGCTGCTGCTGCTGCTAGTCCTAGCACACCTTATGATATTGCAACATCTCTCACTTATTCCCATTTAGAGCCTACTTATCATTCTTATCTCATGTCTATCAGTACTAATGCTAAAGAACCTGAGCATTTCTTTCAAGCTGTGAAGAATCCAGCTTGGAGAGAGGCAATGGATAAGGAGATTTCAGCACTTGAAAAGAACAATACTTGGGTTATCACTCCTTTACCTCCTGGGAAAACCCCCATTGGTTGTAAATGGGTGTACAAAATAAAGCTCAATCCGGATGGCTCAGTTGAGAGATACAAAGCTAGGTTGGTGGCTAAAGGGTATACACAGAGAGAGGGGCTTGATTTCTTAGAAACCTTCTCTCCAGTGGCTAAAACAGTTTCAGTTAGGGTGCTACTTGCTCTTGCTGCTGCTAAAGGTTGGCCACTGCATCAGTTAGACATTAATAATGCTTTTCTTCATGGAGATCTTGAAGAAGAAGTGTATATGTGTTTGCCGCCTGGTTTTCACAGTAAAGGGGAGCTACCTTCTTCCTCATCTTCTGTTCCTTTGGTGTGCAGATTGCTTAAGTCATTATATGGCTTAAGGCAGGCATCTAGGCAGTGGTATGCCAAGCTCTCAGCTACAATCTTGCAACTTGGATTTACACAATCTCAATCAGATCATTCTCTCTTTGTTTATACCAAAGGACCATTGTTCACTGCTTTACTTGTTTATGTAGATGACATGGTCATTACAGGGAATGATCCAGCTTGTGTGGCAGCTTTGAAGTCCCTTTTAGACCAGAAATTTGGGATTAAGGATCTTGGCTCACTCAAATTTTTCTTAGGCTTGGAAATAGCTAGAAGTGAGAAAGGGATTAGTGTTAATCAAAGAAAGTATGCTCTTGAGGTTCTTAAGGAAACTGGTATGCTAGGCTGTAAGCCTGCTAAATCTCCTATGGAACAGCAATTAAAATTGTCTAAGGGAAGTGGAGACTTGCTTAAAGATGCTGGGCAGTTTAGAAGGCTTATAGGAAAGTTAATGTACTTAACTTTGAGTAGGCCTGACATTACTTATGCAGTCCACAGGCTTAGTCAATTTCTTTCAACACCTAGACTGCCACATATGCAAGCTGCTACCAGAATATTGCAGTACATCAAAGGTACTCCAGGACAAGGTGTATTTTTTCCTGCTCAGTCAGATTTGCAACTTAAAGCTTATTGTGATGCAGATTGGGCAGGGTGCCCTGACACTAGGAAGTCACTTACTGGGTATTGTGTATTTTTGGGGGATGCTTTGATCTCTTGGAGATCAAAGAAACAAAATGTGGTTTCTAGGTCCTCTGCCGAAGCAGAGTATAGGTCCATGGCAACCACCACTTGTGAAGTAACTTGGTTGTTGTATTTGTTGAAAGACCTTCATGTTTTACACTCCAAACCTGTCTTAATGTACTGTGACAACCAAGCAGCTTTACACATAGCTGCTAATCCAGTTTTTCATGAAAGATCTAAACATATTGAAGCTGATTGTCATATAGTTAGAAATAGAATTCTAGATGGTACTATAAAGACATTCCATGTGACAACAAAGAATCAGCTAGCTGACATCTTCACTAAGGCACTTGGAGTGGAAACTTTCCTAAAGTTACTAAGAAGATTAGGTATTATCAACATTTTTGCTCAGACTATTGAGTATCCAGAGTATGTAACAGAGAAAGAAGAGTCAAGAGCTTTGCTCTTGCGGGGGAGTGTTGAGAATAATGAAAGAAGTCTTGCTCATCAGCCTAAGGTTCAAGATGTGCTTCATGTTGAACCACTTGCACAACAGAACAGACCCATACTTGATGTAGAGAATGGTTGCATAACTCAAACCTCACAGACAGCTTGGGCAAGCAGAGAACTGATGGACTTAATTGAAGCTGTGCCGTTTCATGAGCAGTTCTTACACTCTTGGTGATTAGGCACTCCAAGCACACGTGTACATAGAAAGTGGCTGTAATTGTTTTCCCTCCAAATTCCCTAAAATTCAGGGAAGTTTGTTACTCTGTTTTCTTCTTCTTTCAATTTGTATATATATAGGAGTAGTGCTGTGTACGAAACAAAAGTACTTGTATTTTTTCAATCAATAAAATTAGTATTCTAGAATTTTACAAATTCCACCTCCACATGAGGGAAACTTTGTTTCTTATCCACACAAAATTTGCATCTGCTTGAGCAAAGAGATAAAATTTGCAATGAAATTAATTGACAAGTAATAATTTTTTGAGAATATAATTCACTACTGTAATTGTTATCATACACTATATTTATGTATATAAATGTTGAAATTGTATTTTGAAAACACGATTTTAAATTAAAAATTGTGAAATCGTGTTTTCAAAATATAGTTTCACTATTTCATAATTACAATTGTCAAAACACAATTTTACAGGTTGTGTGTAACTAGCTATGTGCAATAATAATTAACCAAATTAATGTCCACTATACGCAAATAACAAGAAAAATGTGTAATTAAGATAAATAATTGTGATTTTTTTTAATCATTATATACCTTTTTTTTACTTGTGTATTGATTTTCAAATCATATATGGTAGGAAGTCAACATTCAATATATTTACTTCAAGTTAATGGGGTTGTAATCCCACTTTGATTCTAGTAATTAATGATAGTTTAAAGAAATTAAATTTGTTAATGAAATTAAAATCTAAGGTTGTACAATTCCACAATCTAAAATTACTAAGGGACATCACTGCGTACCCTTGGCACGATGGTTATTTCACAAGTATAAGTGCTTGTGAAGTGTGGGGGTAACGGTCGAGGTTTAAGTCTCCAGAAATGAGCTCTACATACATATATATTTAGATTATGATAGAGTATAATTTTTGTCTTGTATAAACAAATAAAAATAAAGAGAATTGCCAAGGGACGTGTAACTGAATTAACACCTCCTCGTGCCTTGAGTGCTTGAAAATTTAGAGGGAAAAGAGTCAGAACTGCAAAGTTAGCAATATATTGTAACTATCTAAAAAAATCAAATTTTAAATCTTTTGAAATTCAAGTAATAGAATTTTACCTATAATAGTTTAAAAATATATATCAAATTTTAATTTATTTGAATTTCAGGCAATAGAATTTTTACCTATAATAAATTATCATGAAATTAATTATTCATTTGATATTTTGGTGATAGAGTTTCATTTAAATTAAACTATCTTAGTCACCTTCAATAAAAAAGAAAAAAAGAAAAGAAAAGAAGAAAAGAAAAAAAAGAGTGTAGTCACTTGTTATAAAGAGAAAATAGGTTTTTTTTTTTTTTTTTTTTTTTTTTAAGAATCATAAAGCAAAAAATAGTTATTTGTTGCAACCATGACTTAAAAGATCTTTTTTTTATTATATACTATACAATACTTATTTTTTAAATATTAAAATTTATTAAGCTAAACATTATCACTCTTTTTCCGGGAGGAAGAAAAGAAAGTTCACATAAAAATGGATCAGCATTTTCTTTTTCTTTTTCTTTTCTTTTTTTCATTTTCCTTGAAAGGTACACTAAAACAACCTTAAATAAGAGGTTAACACCTGGATTGTTAAAACATAAAATCCAAAATGATGATGGAGACATTCAAAAGAAGAAATTGGTAATTTCATTTCATGTCCCTCTCTTATATAATTGCTTGAGTTGAATGGTTTCTCTTTCGCCCTGGCAATGCGTAATTGCATGGTATAAAGTTTTTCTTAAGAAATATTCTTTTTCTTTTGAAATATTCTTTTTCTTTTGTTTACCTTTTGCTTTATATGTTTCGCACTCCACTCAATTTGCTTGAGAAATTAGAAATCTACCAACCATGACATATTATATCCTTCTCAATCTTAAACACTATTCATTATTCAAGCCCTTTTGTGGATTTTGCCTTTTTTTACTATTGTTCCACCATATTAGCCTGCCCAAAACAATAGAAAATAGAGAGAATGAGAATTAGGTTCTGTTTTTTTAAGGGTAAGTACAAGAATTAGGTTCTAAGTTCTAACCAATAAAAGTAGATGCTGATATGCTTTCATATATGCTTTCTAACCCATCATTCAAAAATTTTATGTTAGAACTGCTCTTAACTAATTGTATGAACTTGATGAGGACTTTCACTAATTGTTTTGTATCACATGTATATAAGGAAGCTAATGGATGTGTGGATAGCTTAGCTAAAATAGGAGTTATGCAAAGTACTTATTGACTTTTTTTGTATGATCCACCGCTTGTAGCGGAAAGTGTGCTAGTTTTTAATAAAATTTAGCGTTCTTCTAATAAAATGGTTATTTCTAGTAAATATTATATTTTTTATAAAAGAATAGTAAATATTATGTGCTTGTTTAACTTCCAAAAAAAAAAAAAAGACCAATAAAAAAAACTGAAATATTTTGATACATAGGTGAACATTAAACTTGGTCTAATCCAATCACCGTCTTTAGTGGGTCTGTTCAAGGGAATAATTCCCACCAAAGAAAAAGAAATAAAATAGAATATGCTTTAAAGGTACCTTGTTTCCTATCCACAGCTTTTATCCCATTTTTTGGCAAATACCCACCAATTTTTTATGAAAAAAATATTGATCCCCTTGCCTTACTCTTTAAGATGTTGGTTTGTTGGATAAATCTTTTGATCCCAACATTTGAAACATCGAAACTTGCTCTATAAGATGTTGGTTTGTTGGATACATCTTTTGATTCCAGATTTGAAACATGTAAAGAGTGTAATTTGTAGTTTGTGTACTTTGATAATCAGTGGAGCATAGGAATAGAGGACAGGACACTATTTTAAGAGTGTATTTCACTATTTTGTTTCACTATCATTATCAATGTGGCATGGGAATATAAGACACTAAGGGCTTGTTTGGTTTTTTTTTTTTTTTTTTTTTCATAATTCATTACTCTTCACTCAATTTTCATCATCATTATCAATGTGGCATGGGAATATAAGACACTAAGGGCTTGTTTGGTTTTTTTTTTTTTTTTTTTTTCATAATTCATTACTCTTCACTCAATTTTCATCACTTGTCACTCATCACTCATCACTTAAAATACCCCAACTCCCTACACCCCACCGGTTTGGCACCATCACTCAACTTGTCATCACTCAAAATTTTCAACTGTTTGTGGGCTCCATACCTGTAACTTGTTCAGAGCAAAGCTGTTAGCCTATTCGCCACAGACCCATCGAAAACCCATAGCCAGTACAAACCCTTGAACAACCACCGAATCAACCCAACACACCAAACCCGAAACCCACGGCCAAACCAAAACTTACAGACACCACCATAATCACACCCACTTCTAAAATCTTAAACCAAATACCAAACCCACACCAGTGACCACCACAATCATACCTACTTCTCAAATTTCAAACAAGATACCATCGCAATCAAACCCACAGCCCATGCCCATCGGAAACCCACAATTTGAAACTCGATCTGAAACCGACGGCCACGACCCAAACCTATAGATGAGACCCACCCACGCTGAAACAGACCATTAGACGAGATCCACCATCAAAATGCCGGCCACTAATATAACTCCAACCATCGATTCAACTCCACCACTGAAATCCACCATCAAAACGTCACACATCAATACCTAACTCCACCATTGGAACGCCACCACAGATGAAAAGAGATAGATTAGAGAAAAACGATGAGAAGAGATAGGTTAGAGAAAAACAATGAGAATGGAGAGAAGAGCAAGGAAACAGAGAAGAGAGAAATAGAGAGTAAAGGCAAAAAGACCCGTTGGAGCTGCGCAGGGATGGGACGGGACACTGGTAGTGGGACCCGTTTGTGCTGAAGAATTACGAAATTGCCATTGAAAACTGATTTTTGGAAACTGAAAACACCTAAAATGTGTTTTCAGTTTCCATAACTCAACACTCAAAAATCAAAGAGTTAGGAGATAGAAACAAAAATTGAAAACAAAAAACAAATAGACTTCTCAATTGTGGGTCCCACCATTTTTGAGTTATGGGTGATAGAAATAGAGTTATGAGCGATGGAAACAACAAATCCAAACAGTCCCTAATCTTTCTTGTTCAAAATCTTAGACATAATAATTATCTTTGTTTTTGTTTTGTTTTGCTCTTTAAATATTTGTTTATCTATATATCACTATGTTATTATATTATTATTATTATTTTATTTTTATTTTTGTAAAGGCAATGTTTTTTTTTAGGATTATATTTCACCCTCCATCATATATTATTTACCATTCTTCTTTCTAAAAAAAAAAATTATAAGCATAATATTTTATAAGGGTTTACAAGTTAACAATAAGACATAAATCACTGATTTGCCCTATTTACTTTAGGCACCCATCGATGTACTCAACACTTGGGGGCGTTTATTTTACCGTAATGTTACATTACGCCGTAATATTACGTTATTGTAATCTTACATTAATGTAATCTCAATATAATAATACAATATTACATTGTTTATGGAGGTGACGAAATAAGATGATGTGATATATTTTGTAATTTTAAATTATAGTAATGTTAGAAAAAAAATATAATAAACTAAAAATCTTAATGTCACATCATCATCACAATGTGCATCATATCAGTGATACATCATAGTGAACCAAATGCTCCCTCGGTGACTTTTCCCTACAAATTGACATTAGTTAGTGTGGTGATTGACTTAGTGTTTGTTTGGAAACAACTTATTTAGCTGAAATTGAAAATTTTTTGTTGAAAGTATTGTAGATAAAGCTAAAAGGTAGTTGAAATAATACAGTGTGACTAATAAATAGTACCAAAAAATGTAATAAAACTCATGAATAGTAGTAAAAATAAATTAAATTGCTAAAATAGCTGTCTTTTTAAAGCCAATACCAAATGCACTGTAATGACCTTACCTTAATTGTGTAGATATTGTTCGCTTTGGGACCCATACTCCTCATGGTTTTGTTCTTCCCCAAGTTGCACTGGGGAAAAAGCCTCTACACATTAAAGGAAAATCATTCCTTATAAATACATTCGCATATGCTTTCCTACGCGATATGAGATTTTATGGAATTCAAGACCCCATTTTTGGGTCACTACATGCACATTTAAGTTGAAAAAAACCACCCTTCACAGTAAATTAGTTGACCAGTACTCTTCTTTGCTTTTGCGTCAATCCCATCCCAATCCCCCATTCTTCCTCCAACGTGCTTAGTGGTCAACAAATTTTTGGTGCAAATATTATAAAGTTGTTTTCCTTCCTTGACGACCTCAACAACTCTCTCATGCAGATCTCACTTGTTGCCATTATGTTTTGCTTTCCTTGGTTGACGTCTTTCTCTCCATTTCATTTGTGCGTTTTTCCCCCTGATTGTTTAAATATATTGTGGCTTAGCCAATGGTTATGTTTGCATGGGGGCCGATAAAACCAACCACATTGAGCCAAAAAAGACGACCTCAGTGCTCTACTCCTCTTCCCTCCAAACGAAGTAGCTTGTTCTAATTTTAAAGAAATCGAAGAGGATGATGAGGTGTAAAAACCTCCCCAACTTAACATCCCTATGCAAGTATATAATATACTTACTGGGTTTGGATTACAATGAAAAGGGGAAAAAAATGCATTTGTATTTTTGTGTGGGTCCTGTGTACTATTCATAGGACCCGCAAGTACGGATTTCAATAATTTTTTTTAAAAAAATTGGGTCTCACTCCACTATTCATATATTTAAAATTTATTTTGCTATAGTGTTTTCAGTTTTTAACAATAAACAGTATTCCAACAGACTCTTATCGCAAAAAAGAAAATATACATGTATTAGTGAATTGATAAATGATATAGTGTATAACAATTGTAAATATCTTACGCAATGCTCATGTGTAGGGGTGGGAAAATTGGACACGACTCACAAATCTAACACGACATGATACAAAATTAGCAGATTATGGGTTGCGGCTCAATGGGTTCGTGTCATATTCGGGTTGACATGATTGATCAGTTTAATAAACAAGTTGGGTTAGTGTTCAACCCATGAAACATGTTTGACCCGTTTGATCTATCTGACTCATTTAATTAAATGATATTTTACTAATATACCCTTCAAACCATAGGTATATAAACTTATTAGTTGTTGTGGTTTATTTTCTTTGACATATTGTGCTTGATTATTTGTGATATTGAGATATGTTTTAATTTTAAATGATTATTTGCGATACAGTTACTCGTTCGTTCTGGATTTTATATTAAAAATATTTATTTGTTTGTTTTTTTATTAATTTTTTTTTTATTTTGATAAAATCTGATAAACAAGTTTACACGACTGACCCATTTAATAAATGAGTTGTGTTAGGGTTGAAGAATCTTGATCTATTTAATAAACATGTTGGGTTAGTGTTGACCCATATAATTGGATACTCATGAGTTAACATGACACAAACCCGACATGCGAATATAAATTGCCACCCCTCCTCATATATAGTGTTCCTCCCTCTCTCTCTTTCTCTCTCTCCAATTAACTTAATTGATAAAATCTTTTCATCAAATAAAGGACATTAGTTCATATAAAAAAGAAAACAAATTATTGTTTTAGTTTAATGGTAAATAATGTCATAATAAAGCTATTGTTAGTTCCCCCCCCCCCACCCCCTTATTTTAAGAGGGTATTATAGGTTTTAAGAAAAACAAATTATTGTTTTAGTTTAATGGTAAATAATGTCATAATAAAGCTATTGTTAGTTCCCCCCCCCCCACCCCCTTATTTTAAGAGGGTATTATAGGTTTTAAGAAAATACTAGAGACACAAACTATTTAACAATTTTTTTATAAAATGATGATGTAGTGAGTAGTTATTGGTAAGTAAAAATGTGATGTTTATTATGAGTTCAGATGAGAACTAATAAAAATTGATCGCATCAACAATTTATAAAAATATTATAAAATAGTTTGTAACAGTAGCATTACTCTAGTTTTAAATCTTAAACTATTATAACCTAATCATTACATGACATACTATTTCATCAAAGGGCAATGGTAAACCACTTGAGGGGCAAAAAATAATTTCAAAAAGAAGAGTGGGAATTTGAAGAATTAGCATAACATAAAGGGGCCAAGTTGTAAACTTCCAAGCTAATTTCTTCTTCCTCCCCCAAATAAAGACTTATTCCAAATCTTGGCATTCAAAGTTTTCAATGACACATGGCCGACACGAATCTTCCATCACAGCCGTCCATTCCTAATCTCCCGAACCAACTGTTCATCCCACCCCTTCCCCACCTATAAAATACAGCATTATCGTTCTCACGCGCACTCAAAAAACCGTCCCTCAAAGAAAATCAACGATCAACGAAAAAGAAAAGATTATTCTTCGTAAGATTTCTAGAGAGAGAGAAAAAAAGTTAGAGAGAGAGAGAGAGAGAGAGAGAGAGAAACTATAATTTTCTCAGGAAATTAAAAAAAATTTTCTTTGAAAATAAACACCTAAACACACGCATCGGCGAGTTCTTAAAAGATCAGAATCTGAAATTACTAACAGTTTCGATCTCTGTTCGGTTTGTCTCCATTTCCGATTGAATCAGAAAATTAACTCCACGAAAAAAAAATATTCTCGATCTGATACTTTCCGATCTCCGATTGATAGAGAAACACGGAATTTCTAGGGTTTCGTTTTTTCTCTTTTAGGGTTTTTAAATAAACGATGAACGATCAGGCTAAAATGATGAGTCAAAAGCCTCCGCAGATTCCGATGATGGCTCAACAGCCTCCGCCTCCGCCGCAGATTCTCAGCAAGCCGCCGTTGATCACTCAGTCACAGGCGTTGAGCCAGTCGCAGATGATGATGATGAAGAGCCAGCCGAATCCACAACAGCCGCTTCCGATGCTGAACCCGAACCTGAACCGTAGTTTCAACATCGGCAATAGCAGCAAGGTGTGGTCTCAGCAGCAACAAGTTTCGAAGGTGAACTACGCTACAGCGGCGAACTCGTTGAAACCGTCGTCGAAGCTCGGACGGAGCAACTGGAAGGGAAAGAACGTCAGCGGCGATAAGCGCAAAGACTTTAAACCAGCGGTGAGTGGTGGTCCGAGTAATATTGGTGGTGGAATAGTCGGAGCCGGAGGGTATAAGCCACCGGCTCTTCACGAATTGCAGTCTCAGAATAGGTTAAAAGCTCGAAAATTTTACCAGAAGAAGAAATTCAATAACACTAATAATAATAACAATGGCAATATTGGTAAGAACAATAGGTTTGCGCCTTATGCGCCGAGGAACACCACTTCGTTTATAATTAGGGCGAAGAAGGCTGGTGGGATAGCTGATTTGGTGTCGCCGTGTCCGGTTACTCCGGCGGTGCTGCCGACGCCGATATTCTCGCCTTCGAGGGAGATTTTGGGGGATATGGCGAAGGAGGAGTGGGGTGTGGATGGTTATGGGTCGATGAAAGGGTTGATTAGGCTGCGTTCGCCGGGTCATGAGCATGAGTTGGTGGAGGAGGAGGAAGATGAGAATGGTGGGTCGAGTGAGAGTGATGTGGAGGAGCATGTGGAGGTGGAGAGGAGGTTGGACCATGATTTGAGCCGGTTTGAGATGATTTACCCGAATTACAGTGGGGTTGAGTATAATAATGTGTTGGAGAATAGGGTGGATGATCAGGATTCGCATATTGCGCAGTTGGAGGAGGAGAATTTGACGTTGAAGGAGAGGTTGTTTTTGATGGAGAGGGAGATGGGGGACTTGAGGAGGAGGTTGCAGTTTCTGGAGAGGCAGAGCCATGTGGTGGCAGAGGATGTGAATGAGGAGGTGGTGGAGAATGGGTCTGAGAATGATAGTGATGGCGGGTTGGATGCCCCGGCCACGGCTATGCTGGGTTGCGAGAATAATGGGGAATATGGGTCGGGGAGTAGAGGGAGAAGGAATGGTGATGAGAACGATGGTGCTTCCGATAATGAATGTGTTGGAGATGTTTGTATGGGGGAGTTTTTACAGGAAGAAAAGGTTGGAGAGGAAAGAGATGGACTTGTAGTAAAAGAAGTTATTGCAGAGAAAAATGAGTCCAAGGGTGAAGAAATCGTGAAGGACAATGTGGTAATGGATGAGGAAATGAGGACTGAGGCCAAGAATGAACAAGCAAGGAGCGAATTTGTAACAAATGAAGTGAATGCAGCAAGGGAAGATGAGATCACAGAAAGGAAAGAGTTTGTACAAGATGGTGGGATTGCAGAGAAGGACGTGTCTATGAATGAGGAACTGGGGAATGTGTGCTCAGAGAAAAGCATTGGCGACGGTGACTGATCTGTCCCGCGTTAATGTAAGTAGCTTCTCTGAACAGATATCTCTCGGGAACATATCAAACCACTTTTCGTCGTTTTGGCAACATATGGATACATGAGATCTAAGTAGGTGTAGTTATTGGTCTATCCTAATATGTTTTGTTGGCCTGACAAAAAGAGACTGGCATTGTTCTCTCCATGCTGCAATCATTTGAAACAATAATATCTGTAGGGTTGCTTAGGTTCTAGCTTTCTTAGTTTGTTTTTGTTTTTCCTTAGGTGCGAGGCATATGTCTGTATTGCATTTTGTTACCTTTGATTTTGGAAAGAACCTGTGAATTTGTATGGTAAATCTAATGGCTATTATGTACTTGACCTTTTTAGTATATTTGCTACTTGTTTTACTATAATTATCCATGGTGCAGGCTGCTGTTTTTGGTTTTCTGTATTGTTATTTCTTCTGTTTGATTACTTTTATAAGTGTGCCAATCAAATTGCTGCCTGCTATCTGTTAAGGGAGGATCTTACTGTTATTCCTTGAAAGGTTGTCTAGCCTGGTTGGTGGTCGAAGCATGAGGAGCTTTGCTGTCCAACATCTTGGCATTCGTGGCAATTATAACCAGTTAAAAGCTGAAGATTGTACTCGAAAGTTAAGTACTGTATTAGTACTGGACCTTTAGTAAATTTTGCCAAAGGATACGGTTGGCTGGTTATTTGTGAAAGAAGTGGACATTAACTGTAGTTTTTCTATTTTTGAGGGATGGGTTGAGGAACTCAATTTCAGATTAAAAGACAGAGGACCAGCTTCAGATTTTTTGGAGTTCTTGGTCATTTTCTGTTTTTACATGTCATTTTGATTATTATTGTCTTTGTGCAGGATATTGCAAGAAGTTGATTTGATCGCCTGTCCTATTGGCTCATAATGTGAGTTTATTTGAATTTGCTGATAAGCAATAGAGTCCAAAGGCCTTCCACATATTTTATTATTGATGAAAATGTTATGTAATAGTGTGTTGTTACCTATGGTTGATATAATTTATTTATAATGCTGATAACTCACTGTTTGCTACAACAATATTTATTGAACAATTAGTATTGAACTCTTTAATTTAATTTGTTTACACTGTACAGTGTACGCTATACAGTTATAGTGAAGCCTCACATGAAGAGACATCTAGAGGCACACGGAGGCAATTTCCATTGGTTTCTCTTTTTATACTTTTATGCACAGGGACTACTCTGCCTGGTTTTCTATTTTTAATGGAAAAAAGAAGAAGACAGAAACAAGTACAAAATCATACATGAATACAACTTTGTTAGATGAAATCCTTGGTGTGGTCCAATCAACACCATTGCTTTTAGTTTTTTGAATTGAATATATCTATCAAGGAGGAATGGTAAACTAGCAAAGAGATAGTAAGTTAATCTTGTTAAATTAGTCCCGCTATAGACTCTGTCCCAATTTGTTGGTCCTCTTTTTATTTTGGGATATCCAAATTGTAGTCATCTTTGAAAGTCAATAAATAAAATTCCTAACTTACCTTTTGGTTTATTTTAAGTCAATACTATTATTTTTCTAGACTTTAAATTAATGAGGGTAGTTTTGTTGACTTGTACGTTCTAATTAAAAGAGAATGTATTAAACGATGCTGTGTGAAAAAGTTATATTTTGTACTTATAAAAAAAAAAAAAAGTTAGATTTTCTAAATAGGACAAACAAATTTGGGACAGAGAAAGTATTATTTAATCTTTTTATTACATATCAGAAAAAAAAAAATCCTGAATCTTTTTCTCTCTGAGTTTGAGGTTTGGTGCAGGTGGAGAGACTTGATATGGTTACAAGTTCTCCCTAACTCAGGGAGTGTTACAAGTTCTTCCTAACATAGGGAGTGCTGTGAAACATAAAAACTCATTGGATCATTGTTGTTTGTGGTTGAAGCATGTTGCTGTATGAGGGATCTTCCCCATTATTTTCTTCATAAATTTATATACATTTGCTCTTTCATTTTTGTCTCTTCAAAGTTTGAGTTGATGTAAAGGATGTGAGATCTGAGATCATTTTGACTGTCTTACTTTTATACTTAGTGTTTGGTGTACTAAACTGCTTAAATGCTAATGTTTCCAAGTGTTGTTATCAACCAAACCTTGCATTTCTAGCACCAAGTTTGAGTTTTGGTGGGTGAAATGTGAACTATAATGTTAGTTGAGACCACGATAGTGTGATGACTTTTCATCTAAAGTAACATATCTATATGAGAATATAGTTGGTTTACTTTTATTAGTTTTCAAATTGGTTATTGCCTTAACTTATTTAAGGTGCATGGCATGATGATGAGGAGGTGAGTCAGTTTAGATGGTTTCTCAAATTCCAAGTATATGGTTAATGGTATGTTCTCAAATCTCAACTTAGGATTCAAGTTGAAAATGATTATACCAAGTTCCTCCTCTGCAGTTAGTGCCTCTTTTGAGTACATATCAATAGATATAAATTGCTCATTGCGGATTTGAGGCTGTCTGCTTTCATCTTTCTACTCTTCTATCTATCAATTACAGCAGTGTGCAAGCATTAGTAAATGTTTATAAAAAAGGAAGTATGTGAACATTAATCATCATTACACTATCAAATTTAGTTACTAATCTCGGAACATTACCAGTAATGAGTTGTATGGCACTTTGGAACAGATGGTAAGGCCTGAGCTAAGGATCAGTGAGGATTGTTGACTTGGTGAAAAATACATGCAGCAAATTGAGCAGAGTACAGGTCTTTTGTGCTATTAATTCTTTTGTTTTGTTTTTGTTTTTTCCTTCAGTTGAATGTACCAGAAATATTTTTGGTATGAAAAGCAGCAGATAAAATATTGGTTTTGCTTTTTTTTTTTTTTGGTTTAAATTTATTTACTGTCTAATGTGGAATTATGTATTGAGTTGATGTTAAAGAGTGTAGGTGAAAATATATCCTTTTGTCCTGTTACGCTTGCTAGTTCAGTGAGAATGAATTTCCACATTGTCATGTAATACTGCTTCTTATAAGTCTCTTCACAGATGCTTCTTAGACCAGCTGGTGTGCGGCTCCCTTCATTTTTTAATACACATAATGCTTCCTTAATTGCCTTTTCTTTTCTAATTCTCTCTCTCTCTCTCTCTCTCTCTCTCTCTCTCTTTCTTTTTTCAAGAGAGAGAGAGAGAGAAGAAAATTGTATTTTTCCTTTCATGATGAACTTACTAGAACAGGTAATTGCAACTGTTGAAAGAACATGCTTTAAAGTTTAAACCTCATATATTGCTGTTACCTGTCTCTTTAGGTCGTAATGTTGGATACTTTGACTACTTTCTCCCATGGCTGCCTCTACTTAATATTAGGAATTTAGGATCTTTGTTTTAGATCCTTAACAGGATTTTGTCCTGACTTCTATATTAGGAGTCGGGTTATGTTGTTGTATCTTGGGTATACGCCTGAGTATTTAGTAAGTATTGGTCTCTAATAATATGAGTACATACTTCAACTTTGTTTCATTTTGGTCTCTGGATTCAGGAGTTGAACTATTCTTTAACATCCTCATGTGGTGATACTAGTCAAAAGAAAAAGAAAAAATCCTCATGTGGTGATGTCTGAAATTTTGGAGCTAGAAGTAGATGGAAGCTTGTTACCTGATCTCACAAGGCACTACTACCTGTAGCTGTAGGTGACCTTGACTCTGGAAAAGGTGGGAGACTAGGAAAATCAATAGAAGATAAATTCTTCAAGCTGCATTCAGGCTAAGAATTCAGGTCAATTTTTGTGTCCTGCAAGCGGGGATGAGACAGTTAATTTTATTTTTCTCCAATCTTTTTTATTTTTTATTTATTTATTTATTTAAAAATTTTCACTCTTTCCACACCTTCCTGGAATTACGAGTATGTAAAATCCTTGTATCGCTTGTGGCTCATTACTCTTCTTAGAAGAGGTTATAAATATACTGCTCGACTAATCGACTTAATTGTCAGTTTGTCACTCTTTTGAGTTATCTATTTGTAGCTTCGTTTTACTGTGACTTTTTATTTTATTTATTTTTTTGCTTATTGACACCTTGTTTGGTGTGTCTTATCCAAATAAGAATTTTTTTTTTGGATGCTATATCCAAATGAGATTTAGGGCCTTGAATTTTAAAAATTAAATTCGATATTATATAAAAAATTCGAAATGACAGTAAATTTTTTAAAGAATACTCATTCGAAACTTTCAAATCCAAATCTATTGACCTATCGACCCAAACTCTCCTGTACCACTGTGTCAGGTTTATAGCTTAAATGATCTTTCTGGACGATGTAGCTCACAAAAAAATTTATAATCTATAAACTTTCAAATGGCAAATTCTAATTTCAGTATCTCGCGGGAAAGACAAGCAAATTGTTTGTCAGTTCTTATTTCTTCTTACACGAGGCTCCAGAGATTCCCTATTCTCGATACTGACAATAACTTGCAAAATACCATTTGTTCAACATCAAAGTGACAAAGAATGAAGTGTGAGAATAACCAAATGCATTTATTCAATTATTGTTTTCTGCGTGGAAAGGATGGAGTTAAAAAAGAAAGAAAGAGTGATGGAGATTGGAGATTACTTTGTGAGCAAACCATACTTTGCCCCTTACAACCTTCCCCAGTAGTTGTCCACTAGGTTGGGCAACGGCTACAACATTTTCATTAAGAAATTCAGACCTGTAAAAGGGTCACCAAATCATACATAGATGTATAAATACACATGTATGTGGGTTTCTCATGTGTGCATATATATATATATATGTTACAATTCTTCTCCTAGATTAGACATAGGAAGCAAGAACAAACATGTTCATCCTGTTTCTAACTTCACAAGCAAGACATCCCACGTAGGGAGAGCAGTAGAAATACTTGTGAACGTGACTTTGGACACGTTTTCTTTTGGTTAATTCAACATGTTTTTTTATTTCTTTTTCAATCGATCCGTCCTTAAATGCACAAAAACAATATTGTTGTATCCCCGGGTAATCCTGATCTTGTCATCACTATATCTGCAACAGAAATTAAATTCAGTTCAGTTCAGCTTCTTGTTAGTCAGCAATTTATAAATTACTCTAAAAAGAAAAAGCAGTTGAATGAATGGCCTTACAGAAGCTCTAGGTTAAACTTGCTTTCCATCTCTACAGGATATCCAAATTGACCACCGATTATTGCTGCATCATCCATTGTGATTTCATATGTGCTGTTGCTGTTGCCAGATTTCCTGCAATGTGAGATAACATGAACATATTAACTCAAAAGTCAAAACCATTCAAGATGGTTCACAAATTTAAAGATGAACATAATGTCATGTTATTAAGATCAGTTATCATTCATTGTTTGGTGTTATGAGATTTTTAATGACAAGGCTCTACGTATACCTTTAGATGCATGGAAACAAAATCCACACCATGAAATAGACCAGTTCCATTTCAAGGCAAATGGAGAGGATCCTGAGCCTAGAAAACATACTTAGAGGCATCGATCCATTTTAAACCTTTTTTTTGACACCGATTAACAAGTTGTAGTTACGTGTAGTATTTCAGTTTGAACATGGTGTGAACTATTGCTAATCTGGTTGTATATCTATTATAGGTTATTAGTCAAAAAATTTTAGTTATAATTTAGTTCTAAAATCAGTTTTAACTAAGCTAGTAACAAATAATTCAACAGTGGAGTTTCTCATCTGACCTAATTTCCTATCCCATGCCAATCAATATAAAAGCCGAATTGAAGCGGTGAGAAACTTACACAAATCTACCAGTCATGGAGAATTTGATCCCAAGCAAGATGTCAACCAAAAACTTTATTTGTCCATTCTTCTTGATAATCTGGTTAAGATGGAGGAAGTAATTTAAGAAAACCCTATTGCATAACCTGTAAATTGACTGACAGGACAGCTCTCTTCCAGTACTCACCTGTATGCCCATGAGACCATTGCCAGCATTCTCCAGCCAACTATCTGTCTCTACCTACAAGGGGTTGAGTTCAGCTCAGTGAAAGAAAAGGGGGGGGGGGGGGGGGGAGGAAATAGCATGAAAATGATTTCAGTTTAAAGGCAACAGGCCTGCTCCTGACAGCAAATGAGTTCACCAAGAATACTTGTAGTGAAATACCATTATTCTTCTTGGTATCTTATTGAAATACCATTAACATGATTATTTTTGGAGTCAAGACACTGCACTCCAATAAATCGACTTGTTGTGATCTTGTACTGCTACATAACTGACAATTTGTATATATGCATCGCATAGGAGTGCAAACATGGTGGTGGAGGTAGTAGCAGTTGGTTAGAGAGAGAGACCCATCAAGTCTGTCCACTAGTCTCTCAGTTAATAATAATTAGATGAAGTAGAACTTTAGTTACCACTCCCAATGGCCAATTGTTTCTACCTATGTCATCTCAAAGGCAATGCCAGAGAGCGTAGCTTATAGACAGCACAACAAGGTGAAATGAAAACTAGTAAATATAACTTAAGTTAGTGCACCAATTACCAATGAAAATATATGGTATTTGCAATTAGTTGTTCTAGTCTTAAGGTTTTCCAAGTCATAATTCTCCCATGGATGAAGGTTTTATGTGTCCATGAGTAGTACCACACTCCCACTGATAATTCGGCAAGATGCTTAATTATGTTGATGTTTGAGTTATGGTAGTATTAAAGGAGGTGTTTGCTATATAAGTAATGGATTCATAAAATGGAGGGGTAATGACCACAGAGTTAGTGGATCGATTTGCAAGCATCAATTAAATGAGTGTCACAAAATAAATTATCTGGAAAGCAAACTCAGAATAGTGTGATGATGGTCTGTTTGCATGATAGAAATGATGACAAATAAGGTACCCTAGAGTGAAACTTTTGAGAAAAAAACATAATGATTTTCAAGCATGTCTATACCAATTCATGATTTTTAATCACCCAAACCAACGTCAACAAATTCCTATTGAACTATTTGGAGCGTGCGATATGATTTCTTGATGATGTTACTCTTATCTAGAACTGTATTTTGATGACTAATTGTAATAGTTTCTTCACTACTTCAAGCAAAGTCTTATAGCCACTTCACTTTTAATTATAGCCTAAAATTTGCACCATGTCTTCTCTCAATTACTATTCTTACCTCTTGCCAGAATTTCAATCCAGTATCTAAGTTATGATCACATTCTAGTGAAATGATCAACATTGTATAGACTACTTTGTTTATTGGCTTGTTTCTTTAGATAATTTTTTTTTATATCATTCTAGTTCAGTCACTAAATATATGCTATAAATGCTGTTATCTATAGAAAACTACCTGTGAACTCCAAATCATTTGCCATTCACCCTCTTGGAGTTCTGTTTCACCTCCAGTTAGATTCTGGTTTGAGGAGATAAACTCATCAATTGCCTGCCAAAGTTATAGCAAACGCAATGTAATGTTGACAAAGTGAAACCAAATCAGCAAAAAAGCAACATTTTTTATGACATGTAATGTAAAAGTTGAATTGGCAATTTTACCTCTCTAACTCCTTTACCGGTGGAAATTGTTGACAGTAATATCTGCCTTGGTTCAGTTTTCTTTTGCAGCACAAATGTGGTGCCCTGCACTACAGAGATATTGCTGGATATCCTTAGCAGATCAAATAGAAAGGAGGTTTTAGAAATTTTTATGATTATGGAGTGTAAAGCCAACAACAGCACTAGTGCTGAAGGAGATCTAGGAACTAATGAAGTGCTCATTTACCTTATTTCCTCTTGAGATACGGAGGTCTCCAGAAGGAGACAAGTATGTCGTGTCTAACCAACCCTTTGCTTCATCTCCTAATAGTCTAAATGGAACTGGATATGGCACTTTAAATGGTAAAAATTTAAAAGAAAAGGCTGCTCGATCAAACTGGAAAAGTATTCGTTTACCATCCTTAATTGATGCTGCTGCCTGCATGTAACAGAAGATAATTCATGATGTAAGAGAGAGGAAAGCCAAGTTATGTACAAAGAAAAATGACAATATTTTGAATATAAATGATTGCAGGGGAATGCAATTGAGTTTTGAGATCAAAATCCATATCACTGTTGAGAATGAGTAACAAAAAACTGCAAAACTGCAATTATTTTCCCTATGACTGGCTACAATATAACATTGCCATATTTTTTCTGAAGAGGCAAGGCTAGGAACCCTTGCCATGTGTAATTCACCAAGATAAATAAATATAACAGTTAAAAAATTAAAGTCATACCTCCACCTTTAGCTCACCTATTGCATCAGAGAATCTTACAATATTGGATACACGTGGATCATTTGTCCGAAGGTAAACCTCTTGAAACACACTAAAGAAGTCAACCCCCACAAATGTTCTCTACAATGACAAAGAGAGCATGAGCACAAATATTGATCTCATATTGGTGATTCTCACATTTTAACCCTCTACTTAGTAGTTAGTACTTGAGAAGAATGACTCATAAGAAAATTAATAGTTCAGAACTTCAGATGTTTTTAAATTATGTTCCTTTCATAAGCAAAAACCAGTCTCTTCTGCTCTCTAGTAAAATATAGGGCACTTAATCTTGCAAATCTATTGGTTTTTTCATAAACGCTTTATGTTGGACCGGAAACATATTCTGAACAATTTGGTACAATTAACATAAAAACCTAAAATGCAAGAACCTGAATTGGAGATGCTGTTCCAGGTCTAGTTGTAAACATTAACTGCCATCGACCTTCAATCAAAGTAGAGTTTGTCTGCAGATGTTCAAGGCACAGTCAATTCTAAGGAATAAACATGCAGTAGTACAAGATTAACTATTTTCCACACCTCATAAAATTGAGTGATAGAAAATAATGCTTCAGCCTGTTTTTAGAGCATATGGTAGAAATTTCAAAGCAATAGAGAGATCATTGGGGAAAATTTCAACTTCTAGCTCAAGTTCCTATGCAAATTGATCTGAACTATTGTAGTAGCATTTATTGGTTTTCCAACTTTAATTCATGAAGAATCCCTGTACAATGCAACACTAGAAAAAAAGGAAAAAAGAAAACTCACTTTCAACTGTTCCAAACTCAATTGTGCTACGAACAAAACAGAAATGACACTTTCAATTTAGTACCACAAAACAGAACAATGACCACTCACCGGATCCGGCACCCCTTCTAAACCTTCTAGAACTTGCACGGCGCGAGTAACATCCTGCAAAAATCTCTCATATCATCAAAAATTAAAATCAAAAGTTGGTAACCACAGTAACTATCTTAAATGCAGTTCAAATAAACAAGGAAAAAAGTGATTGGAATTGTGTAAAGAAACAGTATACACTGAGTTGCTGAGGAGAAGCAGAGCGGCCTCGGCCTTGTATCCCGATAAGGGCTTCAATGAGCTGGTTTTCAGGTTCATTGAATGACACTAGTTGCTGCTTGTCCACAACATTAGACCTATAAACAAAAACATTTCTATGGCTACTTGAAGACTCAAAGAACTTGGGAGTTTTGTAAGGGAGAGTTCTTGGATTGAATATTGGTGAGAATGTGGGAACTGGGTTGGATTGAAATCCAAGATTTGTTGTATAGACTTTGAGAAACATTGCACAAGAAGAAGAAGAAAGTGTGTTTGTGTTTATTTTTGCTAAGAAGAGCTAAGCCAGTAAGCTCTGGCTTTGTGGTGTAGTTAAAACCGTTAGATTATCTTAACAGTGTTAAAGCTTACGTGGACAGTTCTGGGTCAGACACGTGGAATCCTGACCGAGTGTTATCCTTCACCTTTCCGATTCTTGGCGCCAAGTGAGAGGAAGTATACTTCTTGGGCTTTTGGCAATGCAAAACCTTTGATGGGCCAAGGCCTATCAGGATGTATAAAGGCTAAATCTTCTAGTGTTTTCAATCCATTTTAGATGGAAGGGATTTGGCCCAAATGAATTGGAATAAAAAGAAACTATAGGATGTCAAACCTATTCTGAACAATGTGGAATAAAAGAGGAACAAGGATTAGGGGTTTCTGTTGTGAACGTAGGTTGTGATGTCAAACTAAGTTAATTTTCGTATACTTTCACTTTATGTTTTTCTTCCTTGTCTCTCTCAATTCTAGACATTTTTGACATTGTATTAAAGTGGGCATTTTAAGAATTCTTTTCCCCTTCTCTTAAAAAAAAAAAATCATTTTTCTTTGAATATAGAAGAATGTAACTTACGAGCTTGACAGTTTCTTGTCTCAAATTTGTGTCCTGGGAATATATTAGGAGTAGGAAACTATTTCTTCTTTTACACGTACTTGTTTTCTAAAGCCTTTTAGTGCTTCACAGATTTCTAAGTCAAATACTTTACTATTTGCTCTAATTCCAAGAGGACCACACGTGTTTGGTTTTAAAACTATACACTTTTTTTGAAAAAACGGCAGAGTTTAAAACTATACACTTGAAAAGAAAAAAAGTGATCTCAGTTACTATCAGGTAGGTACATGGCTTATTGGCTTTCATGCCCTTGTTTTATTATTCTTTAAATTTTTTAGAAGTGCTATGTGATAATATTTTTACAATAAATTATAATTAATAAATTGATATTGATTCTAATTTTTTTATTAGTTCTAATTTAAATTTACAATTAAAATTAATTTTTTGTCTATTAGTAACAATCAATAATAACCCGTCACTTAAGATTTATGATGAAAATGCTGTAAAAATATTATGGATATAACATTTTTTTTAATCAAAAAAGAAAATGATAAATATACTATATTAGGGGCCTAGTAAGAAATTTTTGTTTGGGGAGACCAACTTATGATATTAATTTATTAGTTTATTTTAACTTTCATAAACATGCACAAACACATACATCTACACACACATTTACTTTAGTATCTTTCATAGGAAATCCTTAAAGTTTTCATTTTTAATATAAATTACCAAATTGTCTACCAAAGTGAGTAAAAAAAAAAATTTCAATTAAACTAATGAAGTATTCAAACACATGAATAATCCAAAACTTTAACAAACATTGTAGGGTCACGTTTTACAGCCCAAACCCAAGAGATATGGGATATTGGCCAAACCAGCTCAATACAATAAATTTGTAAAGAATGAGTCAAAGAACTGGACCCTATATGAATTTAACAACGGCTAGTATGGATTTAAAAAATGATCAAGCAAGAACAAGGTATGTAGGACTGAATGAATTCAATGTCCGAGGAGACAAATTTTGGTATAAATCAACAGAACTAATTACAAATGCAATTTTGATTGCTACAGTAGTTTTTCTCTATTTTTTCGATCTCTGCTTCATGGAGGGTCTCCCTTCTTATATATCTCCTCTTGGATCATTTTGATCCTACACTTGTTAATCATTTAAGCCCTTATTTGAGTGTCTGTCCCATTAGACACTTTTTTTAGCCTTCTGTGAGTGGTGGTAGCGAAGACAGCACTGTTCAGGAGTTTTTTCCACATAAATGCGGCTAGAAAAGTAGTTGCAGTGTATTTAATGCAGTGGTAGCTACTTTTTCTTAGATATTTCTGAGTTCTTATCGCTCTTATATGTGTATGATATACGTCCTTATCGCGGGAGCCTTCTGGAAGGTCACCTAGATTGTTGGAATACATACTTGAACTGTATTCACCACATCCGAGGAGGAGTTCCTCCTCGGACCACCCTCAATCCGTTCTTTCCTTATGAGACTTTAAACTTAGAACCCTTCACGATTATTTACCCCTCCTCAGACATGCTCACATCCTCGGATAAGGCCTAAGGCCTAACATATAATTTTGGACCTATATCCCTACAGACATAAAAACACATTTTACAATAAAAAATAAATGTGAGAAAAAAAAATTATCTATAACTACTAGATCAATTGGACAAATTTTTTTAGAGCATCATTGGATTAGTTCAAATATTTGGGGGGCCGAGTTCCATTTTTGTAGGCTAATAATTAAAATGTTAAATATTTATACATAGTATTAAAATATTTTTAAAATTTTCCACTCATACATGTAGCTCCGCCCTTGTACTATATTATATAGCATATAAATATAATATATTATTATAAATTTGACCAAAATATATGATTGGTTATTCACTTATTTGATTATATGTTTTTTTTTTTTTTGAATGCATTCAATGACATATAATTTCATTTATAATTCTATTTTAGACTATTGTACACAGAAAAATGCCATGTCCACAACATTTTAACTATATTTTCACAATAAATTTTAGGTGGTGGATTGTTATTTGTTGTTGTTGGTGGGTAAGAAAATAATTTTAATGGTGGTTTCAGATTAAAACCAATAATAATCTGCTACCTAAAATTATTATGAATATATCACTTTTCATTGTACGTAATATAAATATATTATATACAGATTAAAAATTTATGATCTCATTTTAAACTTGGCCCCTCAAAGACAAATTCCTAGCTCAATAGAGCATCATTGGATTAGTTCAAATATTTGGGGGGCCGAGTTCCATTTTTGTAGGCTAATAATTAAAATGTTAAATATTTATACATAGTATTAAAATATTTTTAAAATTTTCCACTCATACATGTAGCTCCGCCCTTGTACTATATTATATAGCATATAAATATAATATATTATTATAAATTTGACCAAAATATATGATTGGTTATTCACTTATTTGATTATATGTTTTTTTTTTTTTTGAATGCATTCAATGACATATAATTTCATTTATAATTCTATTTTAGACTATTGTACACAGAAAAATGCCATGTCCACAACATTTTAACTATATTTTCACAATAAATTTTAGGTGGTGGATTGTTATTTGTTGTTGTTGGTGGGTAAGAAAATAATTTTAATGGTGGTTTCAGATTAAAACCAATAGCAATCTGCTACCTAAAATTATTATGAATATATCACTTTTCATTGTACGTAATATAAATATATTATATACAGATTAAAAATTTATGATCTCATTTTAAACTTGGCCCCTCAAAGACAAATTCCTAGCTCAACTACTATTACCAACACTTCCCTTAGTAGTTACACCATCCACAATCATCATCACTATTCAAACACTTTCCTCTTAGGATTCATGGTTTCTGATCATTGTTTTGAGTCACTAATCACTTCACTTGAAATACCTAAAACTGATCTACATGGCATAGCAAAAATTATCAATACCGTCATGAACCCTTAGGATGTAGTGGTAAAACTAGGAAATTTTTTCAGTGGCCACACTAAATTTATACAAAAAAATATATTAAATCTAAAAAATAACCTATTAATCATAGGTTATTAGAGATATTTGGACTGTTTATATTAGCTAAAGATATAACTAGTCTAAATAGATTGGTGGGTTCATTTTTAAGGAATTGAATAAAATATGAATTTTCCACGCTACTTGATGAACTGCAACACACTTAAATGCATTAGTGCTTGAACAACATCTAAAGCAATTTGCCTAGCTGCCACTCGTGGCACACTTTAGTTGGCCTTGCAGTAAGGATGTTTAAGATTAAAGTTTAGAAAGATATATTACTTTCATTTTCTGCCTGTATTCTTTAATTTAGTAACTAAGCCTAATTGGTTAGTAGATTGTTAGTACTTAGTCCACCCAGAATACTTTTTCTTTGATATTAAGAGAGAAATTGACCCTTTGACACCGAGTCGTCCAGGTGTAAGACATTATGTTTGTCTCTTCAAATTGTCTGATTTATGTACATCCACTATAGTTAGTAAATTTGTAATATGATAAAATTAGCCGCCATGAATAACGACGAATTTGCCCATTTTAAAAAAAATTGCGTACAAATTGCATTATCAGACGTCGCATGTGAAGCTTATCATGGATCATGTAAAACAGAGAGAAAATTGAAGAGAATAGGAAAAACTCTTATTGATTATCGCTAACTTCTGGTGAAAGTGGTTGCAAAATAATTAGTACCTACTCTATATATACACACGCTAAAACAGGGACTAATAAGTTTCCGCCTAAATAACTAATAAACAACCTTTCAACAATACAACCAATCAGAATTTGACACTTGTTTTCTTCAGTGCTTAACTGTCACTGATTTCTTCTCTCTTCTTCCTTGACACGTGTACTGCCTTTATATCTTTCTTCACCTTGCACTTGCTACTACTATCCACTTCTTCAAGTTTAACAGATCATTATAGATAATTTGATTTAATTAGAAGGTTGGCCCTTGTTGTTAGAAACTGAAGTTAGATTGAAGTAAGATTGATGAAGCAATGCAAGTGTATAGTTTCAATTTTACTACTGCTTAAGCTACTTAGAGTTTAGTTACTGGTATTATATTAGTATACGTTTGTATATAGAGGAGTTTTTTTTAGTATACGTATTATATTAGTATACGTCTGTTATGTGGTTTCCCGCTCCTTTGTTTCTCTTATATAAAGAACAGAGGCAGATATTTATCAAGATAAGAAATCATTTCACAAGCTTCACAATGTTCACTCTCTCCCTGTGATTCCATTTCCTCCATTGTTAGACCTTCGAGCTTGTATGTGATTTCAACACTTGTGAACATTGATCAAGCACTTTATTTAGCTAGGTACTAGAGAATTATTTAGCCATCAAAATCCAAATGTAGAAATGAATCCAAAGGCACCTGTTTGTTTAATTAATCTGAGTTGTATACAAGGTCATTCAATGATTAATATCCTGACTAAGTTCAGTGACTCCCATTAAATTAGATTAGATAAGATATAATTAAAGCATTAGAGTCGACCTATGTAGCTATCAATTGCCATAAATGCACGCCCAACAATTTTTATTATCATTGAACATTCTAAATGCACGCCCAACAAAAAATGGTGCGCCAACGTGGTAGTAAAAAGCTTTGCTGCTTTGGCCATTCGACAAGCACTAATGCTTACTGTGTTTTGATTTCATTCAAAACTTCCACGAAAAGCTCATTTTCTATGTAATCTGATAACCGTTCAACCCACCATAGTGCTCTTTCAAAATTAACTACAACTTTAGTAATATTAAAACTACTAATCTATTAAAATCACCACATGCTTTTAGTGCGATGATCACTTTATAAGTATGAATACTTGTGGGGTATAAGTACTTGTGGGGTGTAGAAGGTAAGAGCCGTGATTCAAGTTTTCAAGAAGGAATTTTATACACATATATACTTAGATTAAGTTAGAGTAGAATACGGCTGCCATACATTACCAGCACTAACAATATAGTGCCGGTGATTATAAAATTGCTAATGCTCTAAAGATCTTAGTTATAATTTTAGCTGCAAGATTTTTGATGTGCATTGAGGCCTTAACAGTTCACACTGAAATTGCATTATCATTTCGGGTCTTTATATCCTTTGATCAGTTGTGTGGAAGCTATTGAAGTAACCATGACGATGTCTAACAGCTTTTATGGTTACTCTTTGATTATGACTT
This sequence comes from Quercus suber, assembly GCF_002906115.3. Lineage (NCBI taxonomy): Eukaryota > Viridiplantae > Streptophyta > Magnoliopsida > Fagales > Fagaceae > Quercus > Quercus suber. The sequence goes on from NW_027069505.1 coordinate 436,798, forward strand.
TCTTTATGCTGTTACTTCATGCATGGTCTCAACTGACCCCAAATTTTTATGATAAAACATGTCCTAATCTTCAAAATATTGTGAGGAATGAGGTGCAAAAAGCTTTCAACAAGGAAAATCGTATGGCTGCCTCTTTGCTTCGGCTTCACTTTCATGACTGCTTTGTAAATGTGAGTTTGAGCATCAAATAATACTGTTATTTTGTCTATTTCATAACTTTTAAATGGTGTTTTTAGTATCTCTAGTTATGAACAAAGAAGTCTCGTAATTTTACTATGGTTTTAAGAGAAAGATATTCCTAGGTCATAAAAGTGTTGATAATTTTAATTAATGAAATTAATAATTCCAAGAATTTGTTGAAAATTTTGCATATTGATTAATATTTGAAAAGTTCTTTCTTTTAATGATAATGATTCTCCCATACTCATTATTACACATTTACATTTTATGTTATAAATGTAAAGATCACATTTTCACTTTTTAAAATGTGTCCATCAATGCATACACAATGCAGATATAGTGTAAAAGAATGTATAAAATCAATGTAAAAGAATATTTATCATTCTTTTAAAAATGTAACGTGAGAAGTGAGAATTCTTATGAAGCCACTCTCAAAGTCTCTAACTTCCTTTTTTCTTTTAACGTTGTGGGGATTCTTTGCCCTTTCTAGGGTTGTGATGGATCAGTATTGTTGGATGTAAGTGGTGGGGAGAAATTTGCCCTTTCCAACTTAAACTCAGTTAGAGGATTTGAAGTTGTAGATCATATCAAAAGTACTGTAGAGAGTGCATGTCCTGGTGTTGTATCTTGTGCTGATATACTAGCCCTCGTTGCCCGAGATTCCGTGGTCATTGTAAGTTCAAATCCTCCTCTTTATGCTTCCTTCTATTTCTATTGACATATATATGATCACTAGCAGAATGATATACAATTTGATATTTGAAAGCAACATCAGAAGAATGAAATGACAAGCATTTATAAGTTTGTTTGTTGTGGGGTTTTTTTTTTTTTCATAGTAAATTCTGTTGTTGCATTTACGCGCAAAACAAAAAAGGCATTTAAACCGAAGTTCTCCATAGGGCCCAAGTTCGTTGATTAGGGCTATGTCCCTCTATTAAATGTAATAAGAAAAGATGAGAAAGATTGGATAAGTATGTCATTGAATCACAAAGTTCTTGATAGAGAGTTTCTTATCTTGACGGAAATTCAAGTACACGCTAATTCACCATATATGTTCGGTAATGGTTTGCAGACTAGAGGGCCATCATGGACTGTTTTGTTGGGCAGAAGAGATGGATTTGTGTCAATAAGCCTAGATGGAACAGATGCCGCACTTCCTTCTGCATTTGACACATTGGATGCAATCATTTCCAAGTTCAAAAGAGTAGGCCTCGATGAAAAAGACGTGGTGTCTTTATCAGGTACTTTTAATATGTGCTCACAAGTCTCAACTTAAATTGCTTCATAACCATAATTGAAAGTCACTGATACATTATTATTTATTTTTTTCCTTTTTCCAAAAATTCTTTTAGATTTCTCTTCTTGTAATTTGTAATCACACATATGACATATCCTCCGTAGTATTCATGATCCAACCATATATGATACATTGAGTATTGGGGTGTATTTGTATAGGTTCTCATACAATTGGACTAGCTAGGTGTGCTGCCTTCAGCAATAGGTTGTTCAACTACTCAGGAACTGGCCTTCCAGACAGCACTATGGATAGAAATATGTTGTCTCAGTTGCAAAAATTGTGCAAGGATGGTGATCAAAACCAGACAACACTACTCGATCAATACACCGAAGGAGGGGGTTACATTAATATTTTTGGCAACCATTACTTTCAGAACTTGCTCAACGGAAAGAGCGTTCTTAGTTCCGACCAAGTTTTATTATCTAGTTCTAAAACTAGTTACTGGGTCCAAATTTATAACGATGATAATGATCTTTTCTTTGACGACTTTGCTGATGCCATAATTAGGATGGGGAACATAAAACCGCCAAGGGGTTCCCGTGGACAGATTCGGAAGAACTGCAGGAGAGTGAATTGATAAATTGTGCTCAACTTAGTAAAATTTGATGACAATATATACACTATAATCTGTTTCTCTATGTATGGTCAGCGTTCTCATGAATCATTATGGCTTATTTTAAGTTTCTATATAGTGTTATTAGTGTGGCTTTGCTTCTGTTTGCATCAGTAGAAATAAGTTTGCGACTTGTAATGTAAAGTATAATATATGGAGAAAAGGAATTCTCCATTGGTTTTATGGGAACAAATGTCAGATTTGTTGAGTAACCATGCTTTTGTTAAAACTTAGTTATCATTGTGATTCAAAGTCAGTCCCTGTAATTATCAGTTCAAATATCTACTTTTGCACCAAAGCATTTCATATATTTTGATTATTGGTTAGATATTCTAAAATTTGAATCCATGGAAAGTAAGTTTCAATTCAAGGTAGCAATACTTTAAGATCTCATGCTAAATAGTCACATGATCAATGTTCAAAGGTCGTTTATGTGTAATCAGGTCACCATTTTCTGATAACAGCTCAAAATCAAATTCAGAAAGGTTCTCTAGAACCTACTTTGTCTTTGTTAGACATATAATGACCCATTCAGTCCAAACCAATTGTAAAAGCTCATATATTTCTAGAACAGGTATATTAATCTTAAGTTGGTCTACCGTTTCTATAGTATATAAACCTTGATTGGATTCATTGTAATTGAAGTACTTAGGGTCCATTTAGGATCTACTTATTTGCTGAAACTGAAATTTTTTTTTGTTAAAAGTACTGTAAATAAATGTAAAAATTAGCTGAAATAATACAGTGAGATTCATAAATAGCACTAAAAGGTATAGTGAGATTTATAAATAGTAGCAAAAATAAACTGAATAGTAAAATAAATTTACAAAAATACCATGCCAAACACACTTAATATCAAATAAGTAGCTGTTAATGGCCTTTTACGTTAGATTTAGGCTATTGGGCTAAACTATTTAAACCTTCTTGTACATTCTCTGTTTCGTGCTTCCACTCATAACTCAATTACTTGCCCTTTGTTTCATACTTCCACTTGTTACTCATTCGCACAAAAACTTCAACAGTATTAATTTCTTCTCAAAAATTAAAATTAAAAAGAAAAAGAAAGTACTATATTCTATTCATGAGCCCAAATCAATCACCAGAAATCTTGTTGAAAGTTAGAGCCTATAGTGGAAGCGTAGACCCTTTTTTCTGACTTTGTTAATGCGGTGATCAAGATGCGAAAGAATTATGAGTCCTCTTAGTGCATCACGTGTAGAGACACACTAAATTTTAGTACTAATTAATCTGAATTGTAAGGTCAATCAAGTCGTGTATGAGGAGATTTTTCTCTTCACTTCTATAAAATGCTTTATTAGAATCTCTCAACTTAAAAAGCGGCCAAAATGGCCAAATATTATCTTAGGCAGAAATATTCGGCGATCTAATACTGTTTGCGAAATAATTAAAGATCTACCACTTTTTTGAAACTCGAGTTTGCTGTATAACTCGAGTTCCATTAAAAATAGCTTGACAAACTTGACAAGGCAGCGCCATCTTAAGGCCAGGGTGGTCCCAGGACCACCCTAAATTGATTTATAATAATAATAATAATAATTTAAAAATTTATATTTGTTTACCCTTCAAAAAAAATTTGGGAACATTCTTAATTTTTTTTATACTAATAAAATTAAAATTTTCTCCATAATTTGTTCTACATTTAGTAGAAGAATGATTGCTTGGTTGTGTACATTGAAAATTGAAAGAGATATAATTTATAGAATTGATAATGAGAATATTATGCAACGATTTCAAAATATGAAAACTCGTAGAAGACAATTGTAAATTTTATGTATTTGCGTGTTTTTTTTATTATTATTGTTGTCAATATATGAACATTGATCAAGCACTTTATTTAGCTAGGTACTAGAGAATTTTTTAGCCATCAAAATCCAAATGTAGAAATGAATCCAAAGGCACCCGCTTGTTTTATTAATCTGAGTTGTAAGGCCATTCAAGGATTATCCTGACTAAGTTCAGTGACTTCCATTAAATTAGATTAGATAAGATATGGTCAAAGCATTAAAATCAACCTATGTAGCTATCAATTGCCATAACACTAATACCAACAATTTTTATTTATTTATTATTTTTTTATAGAACATTCTAAATGCACGCCCAACAAAAATGGTGCGCCAACGTGGTAGTAAAAAGCTTTGCTGCCTTGGCCTTTCCACAAGCACTAATGCTTACTGTGTTTTGATTTGATTCAAAACTTCCATGAAAAGCTCATTTTCTATGCAATCTGATAACTGTTCAATCCACCATAGTACTCTTTCAATATTTTCTACAACTTTAGTAATATCAAAACTACTAATCTATTAGCTAGGTTTACTTAACTATCAAGTGAAGTGCATTCTTTTAAACTCATGAAAACACAGTCTGCAGCTGTGCCATACATCATCAGCACTAAACAATACAGTAACAGCATAAATTATCTTGAAATTGATTATAAAATTCCTAATTCTCTTGAGATCTTATTTATAAATTAAGCCTGCAAGATTTTGCATGTGCATTGAGACCTTAACACTGAAATGGCATTATCATTTCGGGTCTTTTTATCCTTTGATCAGTTTGTGTGGAAGCTATATTGAAGTAACCATGCCGATGTCTAACAGCTTTTATATATGGCTACTCTTTGATTATGACTTTCTTTATGCTGTTTCTTCATGCATTGTCTCAACTGACCCCAAATTTTTATGATAAAACATGTCCTGATCTTCAAAATATTGTGAGGAATGAAGTGCAAAAAGCTTTCAACAGGGAAAATCGTATGGCTGCCTCTTTCCTTCGGCTTCACTTTCATGATTGCTTTGTAAATGTGAGTTTGAGCATCAAATAATACTGTTATTTGTCTATTTCATAACTTTTAAATGGTGTTTTTAGTATCTCTTGTTGTGAACAAAGAAGTCTCGTAATTTTACTATTGTTTCAAGAGAAAGACATTCCTAGGTCATAAAAGTGTTGATAATTTTAATTAATGAAATTAATAATTCCAAGAATTAGCTGATGAAGAATTCGCATGTATAAAATCAGCATAAAAGAATATTTATCATTCTTTCAAAAATGTAACATGAGAAGTGAGAATTCTTATGAAGCCACTCTCAAAGTCTCTAACTTCCTTTTTCCTTTTAATGTTGTGGGAATTCTTTGCCTTTCTAGGGTTGTGATGGATCAGTACTGTTGGATTCAAGTGGTGGGGAGAAATTTGCCCTTCCCAACTTAAACTCAGTTAGAGGATTTAGAGATGTATATGGTATCAAAAGGATTGTGGAGAGTGCATGTCCTGGTGTTGTATCTTGTGCTGATCTACTAGCCCTACTTACCCGAGATTCCGTGGTCATTGTAAGTTCAAATCCTCTTCTTTATGCTTCCTTCTATTTCTATTGACATATATATGATCACTAGCAGAATGATATACAATTTGATATTTGAAAGCAACTTCAGAAGAATGAAATGACAAGCATTTATAAGTTTTTTTTTTTTTTTTCTCATAATAAATTATAAAATAATACTGTTATTTGTCTATTTCATAACTTTTAAATGGTGTTTTTAGTATCTCTTGTTGTGAACAAAGAAGTCTCGTAATTTTACTATTGTTTCAAGAGAAAGACATTCCTAGGTCATAAAAGTGTTGATAATTTTAATTAATGAAATTAATAATTCCAAGAATTAGCTGATGAAGAATTCGCATGTATAAAATCAGCATAAAAGAATATTTATCATTCTTTCAAAAATGTAACATGAGAAGTGAGAATTCTTATGAAGCCACTCTCAAAGTCTCTAACTTCCTTTTTCCTTTTAATGTTGTGTGAATTCTTTGCCTTTCTAGGGTTGTGATGGATCAGTACTGTTGGATTCAAGTGGTGGGGAGAAATTTGCCCTTTCCAACTTAAACTCAGTTAGAGGATTTAGAGATGTATATGGTATCAAAAGGATTGTGGAGAGTGCATGTCCTGGTGTTGTATCTTGTGCTGATCTACTAGCCCTACTTACCCGAGATTCCGTGGTCATTGTAAGTTCAAATCCTCTTCTTTATGCTTCCTTCTATTTCTATTGACATATATATGATCACTAGCAGAATGATATACAATTTGATATTTGAAAGCAACTTCAGAAGAATGAAATGACAAGCATTTATAAGTTTTTTTTTTTTTTTTCTCATAATAAATTATGTTGTTGCATTTACGTGCAAAACAAAAAAAGCATTAAAACCGAAGTTCTCCATAGGGCTCAAGTTCGATGATTAGGGCTATGTCCCTCTGTGTAATAAGAAAAGATGAAAAAGATTGAATAAGTATGTCATTGACTCACAAAGTTCTTGATAAAGAGTATCTTATTCTGTGGTCGTTGTAAGTTCACATCCTCTTCTTTATGCTTCCTTCTATTTCTATTGACATATATATGATCACTAGCAAAATGATACACAACTTGATATTTGAAAGCAACTTTAGAATAATGAAATGACAAGCATTTATAAGTTTTTTTTTTCATAATAAATTATGTTGCTGCATTTACGTGCAAAACAAAAAAGGCATTTAAACCGAAGTTCTCCATAGGGCTCAAGTTCGATGATTAGGACTACGTCCCTCTATTTAGGGTAGGTTTGGTACACTGAATGAGAATTACAATAGAAATTGTAATCTTTATTACTAGAAATAAAATGTGTCGTAATGTAATTGTAGGGACTAGGTTTGGGACACTTCTTTAGGTTGAGAGAGAGTGGACCTAAGCCCAGCTTGCCCTTCAATGAATTTATAGAGAGTGAGCTCAAGAACTAAGCCCTAGTAAGGGATGCAACTGCCTTGCATGGTTGCATGTGGGTTTATCATCCTAAACGTGAATTGAGGTGCACAATGATGCTCGTCGGGCATGTCTCCCGAGGCTTGGCCTTCTTATTATTTCTCTAAAGATTGATTACAAAGGTCCAGAGAACACAAGTCGCTACCGTCCTTCTTAATGCAGATTCTTTTTTTTCCCCCTTTCAAGAGGGACTCCTTACATTATATACCTCTTTCTAAACTGATCCTAACCCTCCATTTGTTGATCAGTCAGGCCACCACTTAAGAACCTGTCCCATCAGCCGCATCCCCATTCCTCCAGTGGGTTGCAGCATCCAAGACAGCACTGTTCAGGAGTCCTGTCCTCATTAATGCGGCCAGGACGTTAGTTGAGGGCATTCAATGCAGAGGTGACAGCTCGCCTAAGACTTGCCCCTTCGCCGTGCTCCCGTCGCCGACGCGTGGCATTGGACTCTCTCCTCCTCGGATATTCAAGAAGGCCCCTCTTTGGTGGGGTGGTGCTCGTGTTTTTCGAAGGTCTTGGATGCCCGAGGATGGGGTCATCCTCGGATATGTTCCTCGGGGGCCGGACCTCGCGTTTTCATCCTCGGACTCCTTATGCATCCTCGGCGCGGGCCCCTGGGCCTGGCTTGGCCCCTGGACCTGGCTTGGAGTGGGCCAAGGCTGTCTGATTTTCTGGCCCCACAGTAATAAATAAACTTATTCATAAGTTTGGTTGCAAGTTATAAAATTAGATTAAAATTTAAGATTTATTTTAATAAATATCTTACTTATATAATTAAATCTCCTTAAAATTGTTATTTTTTAAATTTAAGAGAGATGTGTTATTTTTATGATTTTTTATTTTTATATTGGAGTAATTGTTAGATGTATATGGAAAGTTTTTTATTTGAAAATATTTTAAAATTTGAAATTATTGTACTTACTAAAGAATAGCTAATATACCACTTTTAAAGAGAAATAGTTATTCTTCATTTTGAAGAATAGTTATTCATTAGCTATTTATAAGAAATAACTATTCTTTATATTAAAAATATAATCAAACTAAAGAATAGCTAAATCATAGGAATAACTATTACATTACCTTACTTATTACAGTATACCAAACATACCTTTAATATAATAAGAAAAGATGAGAAAGATTGAATAAGTATGTCATTGAATCACAAAGTTCTTGATAAAGAGTATCTTATCTTGACGGAAATTCAAGCACATACTAATTCACCATATATCTTTGGTAATGGTTTGCAGACTAGAGGGCCATCATGGACTGTTTTGTTGGGTAGAAAAGATGGACTTGCGTCAAAAAGACTAAATGAAACAGATGCCGCAGTTCCTTCTGCATTTGACACATTGGATGCAATCATTTCCAAGTTCAAAAGAGTAGGCCTCGATGAAAAAGATGTGGTGTCCTTATCAGGTACTTTTAACATGTGCTCACAAGTCACAAGTCACAACTAAAATTGCTTCATAACCTTAATTGAAAGTCACTGATTCATTCTTTTTTTTTTTTTTTTCTCCCGAAAAATGCTTTTAGATTTCTCTTCTTGTAATTTGTAATCACACATGACATATCCCCCGTAGTATTCATGATCCAGCCATATATGATGCATTGAGTATTGGGGTTTTATTTGTATAGGTTCTCATACAATTGGACTAGCTAGGTGTGCTGCCTTCAGCAATAGGTTGTTCAACTACTCAGGAACTGGCCTTCCAGACAGCACTATGGATAGAAATCTGTTGTCTCAGTTGCAAAAATTCTGCAAGGATGGTGACCAAAACCAGACAACACTCCTCGATCAATCCACCGAAGGAGGGGGTTAAATTAATACCGAAGGAGGGGCTAAAATTAGTATTTTTGACAACCATTACTTTCAGAACTTGCTCAACGGAAAGAGCGTTCTTAGTTCTGACCAAGCTTTATTATCTAGTTCTAAAACTAGGGATTGGGTCCAAATTTATAACGATGATAATGATCGTTTTCGTGACGACTTTGCTGATGCCATGATCAGGATGGGGAACATAAGTCCGCCAAGTGGTTCCCCTGCACAGATTCGGAAGGACTGCAGGATATTGAATAGATAACTTGTGCTCAACTTAGTAAAATTTGATGACAATATATACACAATAATCTGCTTCTCTATGTATTGTCAGCGTTCTCATGTATCATTATGGCTTATTTTAAGTTTCTATATAGTGTTATTAGTGTGGCTTTGCTTCTGTTTGCATTAGTAGAAATAAGTTTGCGACTTGTAATATGAAGTATAATAATGGAGACAAGGAGTTCTCCATTGGTTTTATGGGAACAAATGTCAGATTTGTTGAGTAACCATGCTTTTGTTAAAACTTAGTTATCATTGTGATTCAAAGTCAGTCCCTATAATTATCAGTTCAAATATCTACTTTTGCAAAACACCAAAGCATTTCATATATTTTGATTATTGGTTAGATATTCTAAAATTTGAATCCATGGAAAGTATTGAGACATCTGCTAAAGAAGAAGAAGTTGCAGTCAAGAAGAAAGAAGACTTCAAGGAATGCACTGAAGGTAAAACAGAGCAAAACGACACAGCTGACACTAAAAGGAAGAAAGCAAAGATGAAAGGCTAAACGATGTCGTGTACTTAAGTGTTAATACTCAACTGATTAGCACGTGTAGATATTGGCACCTATGAGTTAATGTTAGTGGATTACAGCTGTCACTCTAATTAGGAGATTAGAGTTTGTTAAGTTAGTTAGAATTCTGTTTTGTCTGCTTCGTGTATATAAAGCAGAGGCACAATGTAAAGTTAATTAACCTTTTTCCATTTTCTGATTCTATTGAGTAAAATTCATTATCTTCCAAAGTCTTTTCTTCCAATACTCTCTAGAACTCTTTCGTAACATGGTATCAGAGCTTCAATAGCTCATCCATGGCTTCCGCTTCCAACACAGCTTCAGAATCTGATCCAATTCCCACCGATACTTCTAACATTGCAAATCACAGTTCTTTCAATCGTTCACTTCCAATGGAGGATGCAAATACCAATCCATCAAGCCCTTACTTCATTCCACCTACAGATGTTGTCCTTGTTTCTCAACCACTGATCGGTCCTGAAAACTATCTCAGTTGGTCAAGGGCTGTATTTCTATCATTGAGTGGAAGGAATAAATTTGGCTTCCTTGATGGTTCGATTTCCATGCCTGATCTCTCTCATTCTCTGTATAATGCTTGGCACAGAGCAAACACCACCATTCTTTCATGNCAAGAATGAACTCGAGGACGAGTTTATTTCAAGTGGAGGGGTCTGATGTAGGACAAAATATTCTAATTAATTTCTGTAATCTTTTATATTTGGTATTTTTTTGTAATTTTCGTTATTTTAGGTTTAGGGCATTTATTTCCTTGTTTTTAGGTGCATTTAATGCTTTTTAGGTCAAATTTGATTCCTGTTATGGTTAGGTATCAATTAGGAGTTAATTTAGATTATATTTTCTTGTCAGTCAAGTTTTAAGGAGCCCTTAAATAGGCCCCTAAGTCTGTAAACGTTTTTCAGAGACTATTATCAATAAACACAGACTTTTGTCAAATTTTCTTCTGGTGGATTCCAGACCTATCACCTTGTGGATTCAAGGAACCCCTCGTGGACTCGAGGTTTACTACCTAGGAACTAACAGTTTAGTTTCTGTCCATCAAAGAGAGCATCGTGTGTGCTTTTCTTTAGGCTTCCGCGACATCAAGTACATAATATCAAATATGTAGCTGTTTATGGCTTTTTATTTTTATTTTTATTTTTTGAGAAATAATTACAACATACTGCTAACTTTGCAGTTTAAATCCTTTCCCCCCAGACCTTCCAGTACTTTGTACATGGGGAGATACCAATTCAACTACAAGGCTTTTGGCAGCTTTTTATATTAGATGTAGACTATTGGGCTAAACTATTTAAATCTTCTTGTACATTCTTTGTTTCAAGCTTCCGCTCAGAACTCAATCACTTGCACTCTGTTTCATGCTTCTACTTGTTACTCAATCACACAGAAAGTTCAACCCTACTAATTTCTTCTCAAAAATTGAAAAGAAAAAGAAAGTACTATATTCTAGTCATGAGCCCAAATCAATCACCAGAAGTCTTGTTGAAAGTTAGAGCCTATAGTGGAAGAGTAGACCCTTCTTTCTGACTTTGTTAATGCGGTGATCAAGATGGGAAAGAATTATAAGTCCTCTTATTGCATCACGTGTAGCAATACACTAAATTTTAGTCCTAATCATTTCAATATATATATATATATAAAAGTAGAAATCTCATATGGGAATGCATGAGGTCCTACCATATGTTGTTCTAACCTTCCATTTAGTTTTTTAAACATTTTTTATTAAGTTTTTAAACTATTAGCCAATAACTTATAATAACTTATAGGCAAAAATGCAAAACTGACTCTCTAACTTTCAGTCTTTTTCATTTCAGTTTTTTAACTTTCAGTTTTGTCATTTTAGCCCTCTAATTTTCAATTTTTGTCAATGCAGGACTGTGTTAAAACTTAGTTAGGGACTGCCGCTAATTGAGCCAAAATAACGTCGTTTTGGCTTTTTTATTTTTTATTTTTTTATAAATAAATTTCATAATTTAAAGAAAAAAATAAAAATCTGTAAAAAGAAAAAAGAAAAAAAAGAAACCAATTCAGAACTCCATCACCGAACTGAGCTCATTCTTGCCAAGCTGGATAGTGTACTTCTTTCTCACTTGGTGATTCTTTGCAATATCTAACAAATTATATACCATCTTAGAGTGCTTCAATTTCAAACATGTGCATAAAAAGTAAAAACTCTGAAATTAAGAGTTACTGGAATGAAATAGCCTTACACAGCTGAGACAAGGATTTTCTCATACTAATAAGAGTTAGTTACTGAAGCAATACAGTAATCCAGCAAGTACAACAAAGAATAAGCATAGACTAAAGTTATAGAAGATCCAGCATATGAGAACCCATCTTCCTAATCACACAAACCCCATTAATCTCTCACAAATACCGAAATCAATCTAGCCATTGCTAACCCAAATTTGGGTGTAAATACTAACACCATATAATTAAAAAAATACATGCCTTTTTGGAGTTTGTTGAGATCGTTAGATTTGGCTTCGAAATCGCGCTATAGCCCTTGAATAACGGTTGAGGAAGACATTTGTGTGTGTTGCTTCTTCTTCTTCTGGTTTCTGACTCTCGCTGCTGCTGAGTTCTCTGGTTTAGGTTTTTTTTTTTTTTTTTTTTTTTTTTTTTTTTTTTATTTTTTACAGATTTTTTTTTCTTAAATTCTGAAATTTATTTAAAAAAAAAAAAACCCAAATGATGTCGTTTTGGCTCAATTAATGGCAGCCACTAATTGAGTTGTAACGGAGTCCTGCATTGACAAAAATTGAAAGTTAGAAGACTGAAATGACAAGAATGAAAGGTAGAGAATTGAAATGAAAAAGACTAAAAGTTAAAGGGTTTTGCATTTTTCCTAACTTATAGAAACTTATTTTTACTATTAGTTATTAATATGAGCTGAGGTTGACAATTAAGCCGAATAAATGTAATTCTTTAAAAACAAATAACTATCATCTCAAAATAGACAAAAAGCCCAAGCCCAACCATTATGATTTATGACCTAAGTCTGAACTATCCACCCATTTGTAACTCAAAACCGATAAAGTCTAACCCATTCCCATAGTTGTGTATATCAAAAGTTAAATCTCTGTGTTTGCCGTTTATCCTCAAAAAAGGTTAAAGCTTTGTGTAGCCAAATTTGTATTATTAAGTGGATTATAAATATTTAAGATAGTAATTAGTATTTAGAGTGTAGATTTGGAGTGATTTATCTTTTTTATCTTTTTTTTTCCCTCTTTTGTATGATACTTTACTTTCAAGAAATAAAGTACTGGTAATTTTTTTTTCACTTTTTTTTTTGTAAATTTATATTATTAAGTGGATTATAAATATATAGATAGTAATTAGTATTTAGAGTATGGATTGTGGAGTGATTTATCTTTATCTTTTTCTTTTTATGGTACTTTAATTTTAGGAAATCAAGTACTAGGTAAATTTTTTTTTTCACTTTTTTTTTGTAAATTTTATATTATTAATTGGATTATAAATATTTAAGATAGTGATTAATATTTAGAGTGTAGACTGTGGAGTGATTTATCTTTATCTTTATCTTTTATTTTTTCCCATTTTGTATGATACTTTCTTTGAAGAAATCAAGTACTGGGAATTTTTTTTCTTTTATAAATTTTATATTATTAAGTAGATTATAAATATTTAAGATAGTTATTAGTATTTAGAGTGTGGATTGTGGAATGATTTATTTATTTATTTTTTAATCTTTTTGTATGGTACTTTACTTTCAATAAATCAAGTACTGGGTAATTTTTTTTTTCACTTTTTTTTCTTTTGTAAATTTTATATTATTAAGTGGATTATAAATATTTAAGATAGTAATTAGTTTTAAGAGGGTGGACCATGGAGTGATTTATCTTTATCTTTTTGTTTTCTTTTTATTTTTGTATGGTATATTACTTTCAAGAAATCAAGTACTGCTTTTTTTGTTGTTGTTGTTGTTGTTGTTGTTGTTGCTGTAGGGAGATAAACACCTTGGGGAGCTTCCTTGAATAATTAATATAACATATAGAGACACACTTTAATCCAAAAGGTCTAAGCCCAATGGGTATGTGCTTAATTATGTTGTGCAGATAGCACCTCACCTTAGGACTCAAATCGATAACAGTAAATAAGTGAAAATTAAATAACAAGCACACACAAAGAACACAAGAATTTACGTGGTTCGGCAAGCTGCCTACCTCCACGGCGACGACGAAGAAATTTCACTATAAAAATGGTGAGATACAATAGTGCACAAGAACACTCTCAAGAAACCCAAATCCCAATTACGCCTTAGCACTCTCTCACAGAAACAATAAGAATAGAAGCTGACTGTCTCTCTTTTTCTCTCAAAATATTGCCGTTCATCTCAAACCTAATATATATATGTTATAGGTGGGCTATTACTAGGAATTATATTTCTAGTTGTATTCGGTCATACTTGGCTGACATACAAATAGTGGGCTTCATCTTCAGTGGCAATTCAAGCCACCCACATCAACAAATCTCCACCTTGGCTTGAATTGATCAAGCTACACGAGCAAACTCCTCCATCGCCTCCACCTTAGCCCTTAAGGGCTCAAAAGCTGCAAACACCAATCAAGTCTAAGCAGTGCTTGAACTTGTCTGTTGGAACTCGCTTTGTTAACATATTAGAGGCATTCTCACTAGTGAGAATCTTCGATAAAGAAATATCACCAAACATAACCCATTCTCTGATCTTCTAATATTGCACAGCAATATGCTTTGTTCTTGCACGATATACCTGATTCTTTGCCAAATGAATTGCACTCTAACTATCACAATGTAGCACCATGCTATCCTGCTTGAAACCAAGCTCATTAACTAGTCCAATAAGCCAAATGGCTTCTTTTCCTGCCTTTGTCATCGCCATATATTCTGCTTCTGTAGTGGATAAAGCAATTACATCTTGTAGTGTAGACTTCTTGCAAATTGGGCCACCAACAAACCTAAACACATAGCCTATCATGGACTTTCTAGAATCAAGGTCCCCTGCATAGTCGGAATCCCCATAACCCATAGCTTCTGTACTAGCTCTCTGATAAAATAGAATACCGAAATCATGAGTGTCCGTAAGATATCTAAAGATCCACTTTACTGCATTGCTATGCTCTTTGCCTGGATCTGCCATATACCTACTGACCACACTGACTGCATGAGAAATATCAAGCCTAATGCACACTATCAAATACATGAGACACCCAACTGCATTCGCATATGGCACTTTAGACATATACTCTAACTCCTCATCTTAACTTGGATACAACTGTGAGGATAATTTAAAATGGGTAGAAAGCGATGTACTAACAGGTTTTGCATCAAGCATACTAAACCTCTTTAGCACCTTCTTAAGATATCCCTTCTGAGATAACCATAATTTACTAGCCCCTCTATTTCGGTGAATTGCTATCCCAAGGATCTTCTTGGCAACTCCAAGATCCTTCATGTCAAATTCACTACTTAACAAAGACTTCAACTTCACAATTTTTTGCTTACTCTTTGCACCTACTAACATGTCATCAACATATAGAGCAAGAAATATATAAGAGCCATCAGCAAGTACTCTAAAATAAACACAACAGTCATTCTTATAGCGCGTGTACCCATGTGTAACCATGAATGAATCAAACTGTTTGTACCACTGCTTGGGAGACTACTTCAAGCCATATAATGATCTCTTCAACAAACAAACATAATCTTCCTTGCCAAGTTCTTTGAAGCATTTGGGCTGTTGCATGTAAATCTCTTCTTCTAAATCTCCATTGAGGAATGCAGTCTTCACATCTAGTTGCTTTAACTCCATGTCATGCATTGTCACAAATCCTAGGATTACTTGAATTGAGGTTGATAGGCCAAAAATGTATTGACCCCTTGTGATTAATTAACCAATTAATTTAGCCAAGTATATTAATTAAGTTAATTAACATGCAAACATGTGGTAGCACAAACAACTTGCCAAATAACTAAATATGCAATGAAAATTAAATGACACGGGTGATTTGTTTACCAATGGGGAAAACCTAACTGCAAAAATCCTACCGGGTAATTTTCAGGTCACCACTCCCGAAACTCCATTATTATCACAACAAGCGGTTACAAGTAAAGGAATCCTAAGTACCTTACCAACCTACAGTTGAACCCTTACCCTAATACCCAATTGGACTTGTTCTGTAGTAACAATTTCCCCTTTTTATGCACGACTCCCAAGTACATGACTAACTAATGTGCGGATCCTAGTACGCAACTTCAATACCAACTAGAGAGAGTTGTCGGCCACAAAGTTCTTTAATTCATCCACGATGAAGATCAAGAAGATGCTTGGTCACAAAACCCTTTGTGCAAATACACAGCAACTTCTTCAAGAATGATAAACTAGGGCAAGAACTTCGTCTTTGGTTACAATTTGCTTGAACAGAGTTTTCTCAATGCTTATGCAACTTGTGAACTCTTTGACGGCCCTTAAAACAATCCTTTTATATGTCTAGGGTTAGGAGAAAAGAAGGCCCAAAGACACATTCACGGATCCCAAGAAATCAGATCAGAATTTCTGATTTTAGAAACCTCGACAGATAGCAAGATGTCGAGCAGCTATCGAGCAGGTGTCGAAATTTAATGAGTGTGCACTTCTTCAGCTTGTTTCTTGGACAGACTTGATGACTTCAACACTTGATCTTGAAACCTTGTTTCTTGAAGTATTAAAAACACCTAGAACTTCCCAATTACAAGTTGAGTGTGTTTTGTCAAAGGATTAGCTAATTACATAGAAGAATGACATATGTTCTTAACAAGTGAACCACATATGTCCTAACAGAGGTGTGCTTCACAACTAGGCAAAAAATCTCCTTATAATCAATTCCTTCTCTCTGTGAGTAACCCTTAGCCACTAACCGTGCCTTGAATTTTTAACCTTCCTTTTCTGACAATGCTTCTTTCTTACGGAATATCCACTTGCAACCAGTAGCCTTCTTTTCCTTGGGCAATTTCACTAATTCCCAAGTCTTATTCTTCTGTAGTGACTCTATCTCTTATAACATTGCTACAAGCCATTTATCATTGTCTTTCCTATTTGTAGCCTCCTTGAAAGTGAATGGATCTCCACCGCTGGTTACGAGAGCAAAACTAACCATGTCTTCAAAGCCATATCTCTATGGTGCTTTGTGAACCCGCTTCTCTCTACCTTTAGCAATTGAATAAGGCTTTTCTTGTTGCTTCTGTGGATTAATCTCAACATCACCCTTATCATTGGGTGAACTATTCTTGTCAAAGTCCACCTCAATAGTTAATTTCTCCTATGGACTCTTATCACATGTCCCTGCTTCATTCTATTTCAACAAAAAGACTTCATCAAATATGACATCTCTACTGATCACCATTTTCTTTGAAATTAGACCCTAAAGCCTGTAGGCTTTAACACCTTTTTCAAAACCAATAAATACGCATTTTATTGACTTCGAATCCAATTTAGAACGCTCTCCACTCTGCACATGCACATAAGCTGGACAACCAAAAATTTTTAGACTTGAATAATCAACTGGTCTACCTGACCAAACCTCTTCTAGAATCTTGAAATCTATGGTTGATGATGGAGATCTATTAATAATGAAGCTTGCTGTGTTAACTGTCTCTGCCTAGAACACCTTAGGCAACCCTGCATTCAATCTCATGCATCTGGCTCTTTCTGCTAAGGTTCTGTTCGTTCTCTCTACAACCCCATTCTACTATGGAGTTCCTTTAACTGTGAAGTGATGAGTAATGCCTTCTAATTCACAAAATCTTATGAATTCTTTATCTCTATACTCTAGTCCATTATCTGTTCTAAGGTATTTTATTTTCCTGCCAGTCTGATTCTCAACCTGTGCTTTCCACTTTTTAAATATGCCAAATACATCAGACTTATGCTTCATAAAATAAATCCATACCTTTCTAGAGTAATTATCAATGAAATTGACAAAATACTGAGCACTGCTATGAGAAGAAACTGATACTGGACCCTAAACATCTGAATGAATGTAGTCAAGAACTCCTTTACTTGTATGAGAGCCTGTCTTGAAACTGACTCTATGCTGCTTCCCATACGCACAATACTTGCAGAAGTCTAGCTTGCATGTCTTCACCCCCTTCAATAAATTTCTTTTGTAAAACTCTAACATACCACGTTCACCAATATGGCTAAGTCGCATATGCCATAATTTTGTGTTGTCAGTGTTGGACTCCACCAGAGTAGTGACTGCAACTCTTCCTACAACTGTATTCCCAATCAATCTGTAAAGCGTGATTACTTTCTGTCCCTTCATCACCATCAAAGCGCCTTTGGTAATTTTCATGATTTCACCCTTTAATGAGTATGAATAGCCCAAATCATCTAATATTCCTAAAGAAATTAAATTCTTTCTAAGATTTGGAACATGTCTAACATTACTAAGAACTCTCACAACTCCATGAAACATCTTGATCTTCATGGTACCAATCCCAATAATCGTGCATATAGCATCATTGCCCATTTGGACCATACCACCATTGTAAGGCTTATACTTGTAAAACTAATCTTTCTTTGGAGTCATATAATATGAGCATGCTGAATCTAAAACCTAAGATTCCAATAGAACATTGTTACTTGACGAAACTGAAAGTAAATTTGCACCAATTTCACTATCATCTAATGTTTCTTCAGCAACACTAGCTGATTCTAGGGGTTTCTTTCCATTCTTCTCCTCCTCTAAATGCTCTTTCAACTCTTTACATTAATTCTTGTACTGCCCTTTCTTGTAACAATAAAAGCACTCTACATCTTTCTTTGCACGTGATTTAGACTGTGATCTGTTCTTGTTGGAGTGTCGTCCTCTTGACTTGCTTCTACCCTTATTACTTGACTTAGCCTTTACAATAAGTCCATCAGCCTAAGAACTATCACCATCTTGCTTTATCTTTATGTGTGACAAGAGAGCACTAGTCAGCTCCTCAATTACTATAGTATTTTTCCCGTACATCAACGTAGTCACTAGATGATCAAAAGAAGTAGGAAGCGACGCTAATAAAAGTAACGCTTTATCTTCGTCCTCATAATTCACCCCAAAACTTGATAGTTAGGTGTTCAACATATTAAATGTGTTGAGATGCTCCAACAAATCAAATCCCTCCTTCATATGCAAACTATACAATTGCTTCTTCACGTGGATGGCTTGAATTGCCATTGAAGCCCAAGCTCACTATTTGTATGTCAGTCAAGTATGACTGAATACAACTAGGAATATAATTCCTAGTATTAGCCGAGCTATAACATATATATATATATATATATATTAGGTTTGAGATGAACAACAATATATAGAGAGAAAAAGAGAGGTAGTCAGCTTCTATTCTTATTGTTTTTGTGAGAGAATGCTAGGGTGTAATTGAGATTTGGGTTTCTTAAGAGTGTTCTTGTGTACTATTGTATCTTCTTATTTTTATAGTGAAATTTCTCCATTGTCGCCGTGGAGGTAGGCAATTTGTCAAACCACGTAAATTCTTGTGTTCTTTGTGTGTGCTTGTTATTTAATTTCCGCTTATTTACTGTTATTGATTTAAGTCTTAAGGTGCTATTTGCACAACATTTTTTCACTTTTTTTTTCTCTTGTAAATTTTTTATTATTAAGTGGATTATAAATATTTAAGATAATAATTAGTTTTTAGAGTGTGGACCGTGGAGTGATTTTTCATTTTTTTTTCTTTTTCTTTTTGTATGGTATTTTGCTTCTAAAAAATCAAGTACTGGGTAAACTTTTTATTTTTCACTTTTTTTTTTCCTTTTGTAAATTTTATATTATTAAGTGGATTATAAATATTTAAGATAGTACTTAGTATTTGGAATGTAAACTGTGGAGTAATTTATCTTAATATTTTTTTTTTCTTTTTGTATAGTACTTTACTTTTAGAAATCAAGTATAGGGTAAATTATTATTATTTTTTTCACTTTTTTTTTCTTTTGTAAATTTTATATTATTAAGTGAATTATAAATATTTAAGATAGCAATTAGTATTTAAAGTGTGGACTATGGATTGTGGAATGATTTATCTTATCTTTTTTCATTTTTCTTTTTGTATGATACTTTACTTTCAAAAAATAAAGTACTAGGTAAATTTTTTTTCTTTTGTAAATTTTATATTATTAAGTCAATAATAAATATTTAAGATAGTTATTAGGATTTAAAGATTAGACTGTGGAGTGATTTATCTTTATTTTTTTCTTTTTCTTTTTGTATGGTACTTTATTTTCAAGAAATCAAGTACTAGGTTTTTTTTTTTTTTTTTTTTTATTTTTTTCTTTTGTAAATTTTATATTATTAAGTGGATTATAAATATTTAAGATAAAAATTATTATTTAGAGTGCGAATCAATTGTGAAGTAATTTATCTTTATCTTTATTTTTTTTTAATCTTTTTCTTTTCGTGTGGTACTTTACTTTACTTTACTTTCAAGAATTCAAGTACTATATAAATCATATATTAAAAAAAAGTACTGGGTACTTTTTTTTTTCACAATAAAGAGGTATTACCATCAATTAATCTGAATTGTAAGGTCAATCAAGTCGTGTATGAGGAGATTTTTCTCTTCACTTCTATAATATGCTTTGCTATATGTGTGGGTTGAAGTTCAAGTCCAAATCCCTCAACTTAAAAAGCGGCCAAAATAGCCAAAGATCATCTTAGGTGGAAATGTTTGGAAATATTTGGCGATCTAACACTATTTGCGAAATAATTAGAGATTTACCAGTTTTTTGAAACTCGAGTTCCATGAAAATAGACACCAATATATTTTTTTAAAGAACTCAAGTTCTTGGAACTCGTGTTACATGGTAAACTCAAGTTCCAAAAGAATGTTATATTCCTATGTGTTTTTAAAATAGTGGTAGATTGCCAAATATTTTGGCTAACGGCAGTATTTGGCCATTTTGACACTTAAAAAGAACCAAGGAATATCCTAAATTCAGTGACTTCCTTTAAATAAGATGAGATAAGATATGGTTAAAGCATGAAACTAGAACTATGTAGCCATTAATTACCATAATAATAATACCAACAATTTTTTTTATTGAACATTCTTAATGCACGCCAACTAAATTGTGCGCAAAGTGGTTGTAAAAAGTCTTAGCTTTTCCAAAAGCACTAATTCTTCTGAGTGTCTTTTGACTTGATTCAAAAACTTGCATGAGAAGCTCATTTTCTATGCAATCAATAACTGTTCTATCCACCAAGGAGGGATATAGGATTTCAAACTAGAGGGGGCCCG
The DNA here is from genome assembly GCF_002906115.3 of Quercus suber. Taxonomy (NCBI): domain Eukaryota; kingdom Viridiplantae; phylum Streptophyta; class Magnoliopsida; order Fagales; family Fagaceae; genus Quercus; species Quercus suber. Next base: position 457,601 of record NW_027069505.1, read on the forward strand.
GGCCAGAGTATAAGAAAAAAAAAAAAAAACTTTAAATAATGCAATCATTTATTAATAAAGACCAAAAAAAAAAAAAAAACAAAATAATGTTTTTTTTTTTTTAATACTAAGCTGGCTAGATTTTTTTTTGAAGGTTAGAGCATTCATAGTAGTGGTGCTAAAAAATTTAGCTTTTAGTACCTCAAAAAGCTAATTTATATATTTTATTACCTCACTTTACTATACATTCAACATCAAATGTTGTATTTTTTTACCACTTCATTTAAATAATATAAACAACCCATTAAAATAATAAAGGAAGAGAGAAAATTTGAGTTTTTTCATTGAAGGTAGAGAGATAGTCTTAATAAAAAAATATATATATATATATATTTACCAACTTGTTACAATCAATTGGTAAATATTAGTTTATTGTGGTTGAAAAAAAATTAGTTTTAGCTTCTCCAATAACACATGATTTTTTGGTTTTTTTTTTTTGGTGGTAAAATAGGTTTTTGCTAAAATACAATCACCATTATGAATGTTTTTATTTTTTTTTTGTTAAGTTTTTGGGTTATATAATTGCTAATTGGAGGGGGCCTAAAGTTTTAGAGGTAGGACAACTATATAAAATAAAAAAAATGGACTAGGGGGGCCTGCCCCCACATGGGTCCGTCCCTACAATCCATTATAGTACTCTTTCAATTAACAACAACTTTGGCAATATTAAAGGAAAATGTTAATTGATATCCTAAGAATATTTGTTAATGAACTATTTTAAGAGAGTTTTTATAGGAAAAGAAAAAAAAAAGCAATTAATATTTTGACAACCTTTTTTATTTTCCATAAAAGTGGCATAAAAAAGTTCTTAAAATAAATTTTTAATAATTGGTATTTGGGCATTGATATCAGGACCTATATTAAACTACTAATCTATAAGGTTTACTTAACTATCAATTTAATGGTCTGTTTGGATGGAGGGGGGAAGGAGGGGGAGTGTAGGAGAGTAGAGTAGTGTTGACTAAAAATAAGTTAATTTTGTGCTAAATTTACTCTACTCTACTCTGCTCTCCCTCCCTTTCTCTCTCTTAATTCAAATGGACCATTCGTGCATTCTCTTGAACTCAGGAAAACACTGGCTGCAGCCGCCATACATCACAGCACTGAACAATATTGTAACAGCATATATTAATTTGTAATAGATTTTGCATGTGCATCGAGGCCTTAACATTGAAATCGCACTATCATTTTGGGTCTTTTTATACTCTGATCAATTGTGGTAGCTATTGAAGTAACCATGGAGAAGTCTATGAGCTTTTATGGTTATTCTTTGATTATGACATTCTTTATGTTGTTCCTTGGTGCAAGGTCTCAACTGACCCCAAATTTTTATGAAAGAACATGTCCAAAACTTCTCAGTATTGTCAGGAATGAGGTTCAAAAAGCTTTCAACAAGGAAATTCGTATGGCTGCTTCTTTGCTTTGGCTTCACTTTCATGATTGCTTTGTAAATGTGAGTTTAAGCATCAAATTATCCTGTTATTTTTCTATTTCATTCCTTTTAAATTAAATGGTGTTTTTAGTATCTATTGCATTGAACAAAGAAGTCTAGAAAGTTTACTATTGTTTCAAGAGAAAAATACTCCTACGTCATTAAAGGGTTGATAATTTAATTAATGAAACTAATAATTCCAAGAATTAGATGAAGAATTCACATCTTGATCAATATACTTGAAAAGTACTTCCTTTTAAGAATTATGATTCTCTCACACTCATTATTTCACATTTATTTTTCATGTTATAAATGTGAACATTACTGCTCTATTTGTTTAACTAGAAAACTTTCTATAAAAATAGTTTTCCATATTTTCCAGTGTTTGGTAGAAAAAAAAAAAAAAAAAAAAAAAAACTGGTCAATAGAAAACTATCTTTGGTCAACGGAAAATTCTAATAAAAATAAGGCTTATTTTCTGTATGTTGTTTTCCATTTTTTTTTTTTTTTGGAAAACAATATCTGTCTCATGCGTTGCATCTTCTATAAATATTATCTTCGTCTATAACTGTGGAAAACATAATTTTTTGGCGCCTTCTCTCTCTCATGATAAGCTTTCTCACTTTTTCTCTCTTCCCTTTGTTTTTTCTCTTCTTACACCCTCACTGTTACTAACTCTAGTCTATCCTCTTCCCATAGATCTCTCTCTCTCTAATTGTCTCTCTTCTCTTTTTTCTCCATGTTTCTCTTCCCTTTTGTAACACAATTCTCTTATTATATATTTTTTTCCTTCACTGATCAGTCAATAGCTCCAACTTGCAAAGAAAAATAAATTTGCAGCAGTAATTATTTCATTCCTCTCTACCAAAATCCCAATTCTTTGCTTTGAATTTCAAGCTTGATTTTCTTTTTTCTCTAAGAAATTTTCGGTTTGATGGATTCCAGGGAGAAGTTACTTCTTTTTCATACATAAAGTGCAAAAAAAATAAAAAAAATAAAAAAAAAAATAAAGAAGAAGAAGAAGAAGAAGAAGAAGAAGAAGAAGAAAGAATGGATGAAGTAAAAGATGAAAATTTTAAACATAGTACCATTATTGCTCTAAATTGCTTTTACATGGGACAATCTTTACCGTGGATTAATAATATTGTTATATAATGAATGATAATTGTTTAGGAGAATTGTATTTGTTGGCAGATACTTTTTTTTTATTGGCAAATACATTATGTAGTAATGATATATTATGCAAATACATTATGTAAATACATAATTTAGAGTAATATTGAAAACTTGTAGTTGACCATAGTAGATAATTAGTAGACCAACAAAAAGAGTAGACAATTAAAAGTTATTGTTATTTATACTTATTGAAAACGTATTCTCTTGTCAAATTTATATGTGTGTGTGTGTGTGTACGTACAGTATATATGTACACACGTTACCGTCCATATTTATGAGCAAGATGAGTGGTAGAGATCATGAAAATTTGACAACTAATTAATTTTGATTGTATCTATTGTCAAAATTTTAGTATAAAAACCAAATTCATTCTTGGTTTTATTTATTTATTTATAATGATTATATTAGTTGGTTTACATAATACACATGTTTTAAATTATACAAAAAATATTTTTAAAAAAATTGCATACCAAATACCAGAAAACATTCTCAAGCTTATTTTCAAGGTCGTTACCAAACATTGAAAAATGAGACAATTTTCTAGAAAATGCTCTATGGAAAATGAACAATTTTCAAGAAAATGTTAATGCTGAAACAAATAGAATGCTCTTTGGAAAATAAACCATTTTTTTTTAAAAAAGTTTATGCTGAAACAAACAGAGCGTATGTTTTCACCTTTTTAAATTTATACTTTAATGCGTAAAATGTGGATATTGTGTCAAAGTGAGTATAAAATGAGTTTCAAAGAATATTTACTATTTTTTTTTAAATGTGAGAAGTGAGAATTTTTAGGCCATCAAAATCCTTTAAAATGCATCCAAAGGCACTTGTTTAAGTTGTCAAAATTTAGTAGTTATTGTAAAAAATTAAAAGGGTAATTACATATTATGTACTCATTTATAGGAGCCCTATACACTTTAAACTTTACACTCTTAGTATTTGCTAATCATACTTTCATAACTTACCTTTGTCTTTGTTAGACATATAATGGCCATTTGGTCCAGAACAATTGTAAAAGCCCATATATAAGTAGAAATAGACAAATTAATTTTGAGTTAATATCAAGGAAGTCAATATCGTACCAGAGGCTGTATCGGTTTATTCAGCGGTAAGATATATTTCGGATACCGGTCAATACCGGTGTACCGTTTTGGATTTACCGCTATTTTTTATTATTTTATACAATATACAAAGTTATATTTCTAATAACTCAATATATCACATTGGTAACTTTTTATATTTTTTTATGGAATTATTAACTTTTACCACAACTCCTTATATGATAAGTTGTGAGGGGTGAAAAAAATTGTGAGTGTATGTGGGTTCACATTTTCATCACTTACAACTCCTCACATTACAAATTATGACAAAAATTGTTTAAAATGTTGTAATATTAGCATTGTTCTAAATATAAATTTGTTGCAATACCGTGGCAATATGGCAATACATGTACATTATATAACATCATTTGGGCTTAAAGGCCAAAGCTGAAAAGAAGTGATGGAGAGCTTTCACGCGGAGAGCTCATCTTTTATTCAAAAATTAAAAGCTTTCAATATTTCCAATGCTTGGCATCTAGTGTTAGTGTATTGTAGTCACGTGGAGAGCTTGGGAAACTTAAAAAACAAATACAAAACAAAGAAAGAGAAAGTGAGAAACCAGACCACATACATAACAAAGTTCAGCAAAAAAAAAAAAAAAAAAGAAGAAGAGAGGGAGACGGATAGACTGATAGAGAAGAAGAAGAAAAAAGGGTCAGCAAAAAAAAAAAGAAAAGAAAGAGAGGGAGACGAATAGACCGACAGAGAAGAAGAAGAAAAAAAGGAAAGAAGAAGAAGAAGAAGCAGAAGAAGAAGAAGCAGTTGCTTCATGGTGCCACCCCTACTTCATTGTCGTCTTCTTCCTTTTCTCCTTCTTCTCTATTTTCTTTCCTTACAAATGAGACTTTTTGTGTTTCAACCCGGTATCCATTTACCGGCCCAAAACAACCAGATTTCGCGGTACAGCCGGTACGGCTGGTATTTTTTCCGGTACGAAACAAGGGGTTATCTATACTGGTGCACTGACCGGTACAGTATATACGGCCTATACGGTACGGAATTGACTCCCTTGGTTAATATACGGCTAGCCTAAGGTTAGTCAGAGTTCCCTAGCTAGTATATAAACCCTGATTGGGTTCATTGTAATTAAAGTGTTTTATATCAAATGTATAGCCATTAAGGGCTTTTTTTATTTTTTTATTTTTTTTATTTTTAAAGATAGATGTAGGCTGTTAGACTAAACTATGTAAATATTTTTATTCATTATCTCTTTCATGCTTCTACTTATCAGTCAATCACTAGCTCTCTATTTGTACTTCCACTCATTACTCTATCCGCAACAACTTCAATATTATTAAAGAAAGTACTATATTCTTCTCAAAAAAGAAAAAGAAAGTACTATGTTTTAGTCATGGGGACAAATCAATCACCATAAGTCTTGTTGAAAGCTATAGTAGTTGAAGCGTAGACCCTTTTTTTCGGACTTTTTAAATTTGGTGATAAGATGGGAAAGAAGTATAAGTCCTCTTACTTCATGAAGTGGAGAAATACACCAAATTTTACTTACTAGATAATCAGAATTGTAAGGTCAATCAATTCGTGTATGAGGAGATATTTCTCTTCACTTCTATAATGCTTTTTCAGAGCTATAAGTGGACTGAAGTTCGAGTCCGAACTCCGAATCCCTCAACTTAAAAAGTACCAAGGAATATCATAAGTGTTTTTGAGAAATAGGAATATCATAAGTTCAGTGACTTCCTTTAAATAAGAAGAGATAAGATATGGTTAAAGCATGAAAATGGACCTATGTAGTCATCAATTACCATAATACTAGTACCAACAAAAATTTTATTGCAAACCAAATTTAAAAAAAAAAAAAAAACAAAAATTTTATGGAACATTCTTAATGCATGCCAACTAAATTGTGCGCAAAGTGGTTGCAAAAAGCTTTAGCTTTTCCACAAGCACTAATGCATCTGAGTGTGTTTTGAATTGGTTCAAAAACTTGCATGATCGAGAAGCTCATTTTCTATGCAATTCCATAACTGTTCAATCCACTCTTTCAATTAACTACAACTTTGGTAATATTAGAATGGAAAATTAAGCGTTGGCTTAGCAATTCTTAACACCTTATAATATTCAAGAGATCTTGAATTCGAAACTTCTTGTCATCATTTTAGGGTCGCCCCATGAGATTCCTCCTTATAATAACCTAGTCGTTTGTCAAAAAACAAATGGTGTATGTGGGACGGTAGAACTGCATACATCTGAGAGAATAATCAAATGCACAAAAAGGTCTGAAGTCTGAACACCATCATTTCAATTATTTGCAAAAAAAAAATAAAAAAAAAATAAAAAAAAAAACAAAAAAAAAAACTACTAATATGTTAGCCACCTGTTAGCATAACCTATATTAAAACTACTAATCTGTTAGGTTTGCTTAACTATCAATTTAAGTGCATTCTTTTGAACTTGGGAAAACACTGGCTGCAGCCGCCTTACATCACAGAACTAAACAATGTTGTAACAACATGTATTATTTTGTAGAAGAATATACAATTACTAATTCACTCATGATCTTGCTTATAAATTAGGATTGCAAGATTTTGCATGTGCATCGAGGCTTTAACACTGAAATCGCAGTATCATTTTGGGTCTTCTTATACTTTGATAAGTTGTATGTAAGCTATCGAAGTAAACATGGAGAAGTCTTAACAGCTTTTACGGTTATTCTCTGATTATGACATTCTTTTTGTTGTTCCTTGGTGTATGGTCTCAACTGACCCCATATTTTTATGAGAGCGCATGTCCAAATCTTCAAGATATTGTGTGGTATGAGGTGGAAAAGGCTTTCTTTGAGGAAAATCGTATGGCTGCCTCTTTGCTTCGGCTTCACTTTCATGATTGCTTTGTAATTAAATGTGAGTTTGAGCCTCAAATTATCCAGTTATTCATCTATTTCATTCCTTTTAAATGGTGTTTTTAGTATTTCTTGCTGTGAACAAAGAAGTCTCGTAAATTTACTATTGTTTCAAGAGAAAGATGCTCCTGCGTCACTAAAGGATGGATAATTTCAATTAACAAAACTAATAATTCCAAGAATTAGCTGAAGAATTCTCATCTTTATCAATAATCGAAAAGTACTTATAAAGGTAATAATTCTCTCACACTCATATTTCACATCAACTTTTCATATTGTAAATGTGAAAATCACATTTTCACTTTTAAAAATGTATACATTAACACATACAATATGGATATTGTGTAAATATGTGTATAAAATGAGTGTAAAAGAATATTTACCATTTTTAAAAAAAATGAGAGAAGTGGGAATTCTTATGATGCCACTCTCAAAGTCTTTAACTTCCTTTTTACTTTTAACTTTGTGAGGCAACGTCATGCCCTCATTGTATCATAAACATTATTATTTTCTTTTTTCCCTTTTAGGGTTGTGATGGATCACTATTGTTGGATGTAGATGATGGGGAGAAATTTTCCCTTTCCAACTTAAACTCAGAGGATTTGAAGTTGTAGATGATATCAAAAGCGCTGTGGAGAGTGAATGTCCTGATGTTATATCTTGTGCCGATATACTAGCTATAGCTGCTCGGGATTCTGTGGTTATAGTAAGTTCAAATCTTTTTTTATTGTTCTTCTTTTTATTGACATATATAGGATCACTAGGAGAATATTATAAAATTTGATATTTGAAAGCAACTAGAATGGAATGATGATGAGCCTTTATAATGTTATTTATTTATTATATTGTTGCATTTACATGCAAAATAAAATAGCCACTTGAACCGAAGTTCTCCATATAAGAAAAGATATGAAAGATTGGACAATTATGTCATTCAACCACAAAGTTTTTGGTAGTAATTAAATATCTTATCTTGACGGAATTTCAAGCACACGCTAATTCACCATATATGTTCTGTAATGGTTTGCAGACCGGAGGACCCGCATGGACTGTTTTGTTGGGCAGAAGAGATGGATTTGTGTCAATAGACAAAAAGGCAACAGATGACGCACTTCCTTCTGCATTTGACACACTGTATAATATCACTTTCAAGTTCAAAAAAGTAGGCCTCGATGTAACCGATGTGGTGTCCTTATCAGGTACTTAAGTTTCGCGTAAAGTATTCTAAAAATTTGCTAATATAATCTAATGTATTAACACGCTCTTACAACTAAAATCGACCTGTTGACCAAATTAAAAGTCTGATATATTCATAGGTTTCGGTTAATTCAGCCGGTAAAATTTCTTATTATCGAATAAGAGATCTGCGTTTCTACCTCTATACCAAAAAATAATTAGTGTTTTATTATATGATGAAGAGTAATCATCAAGAATGGTTTACCTCTAAAAAAAAAGTCTAAGACATTCTTTTCCAAAATTTGCTTTTAGATTTCTCTTGTTGTAATTTTTGTAATCACACATATCCACTAGTATTTATGAGCCATTATATGATTAATTTGGTGTGTATAGGTTCTCATACAATTGGACTAGCTAGGTGTGCTGCCTTCAGCAATAGATTGTTCAACTTCGAAAACACGGGCCTTCCAGACAGGACTTTGGATAGAAATATGCTGTCCCAGTTGCAAGGACTGTGCGGAAACATTGGTAGCTACTATAGTGGCTATAGTGCTGACCCAAACTTGGGAAACGCTACAACATTCCTAGATCGAGACTCAACTAAAGTTTTTGACAACCATTACTTTCAGAACTTGCTCAATAGAAAGGCCCTACTTAGTTCCGACCAAGTTTTATTGAGTAGTTATGAAACCAAACGTTTGGTTCAAGATTATAGCAGCAGTAAGGATCGTTTCTTTGAAGACTTTGCCGAGTCCATGGTCAAGATGGGGAATGTAAGTCCGCTTACCGGGTCCCGTGGAGAGATACGCAAGAACTGCAGGAGAGTGAATTGATCAAATGTGCTGAACTTATCAAGGATTTGATGAAAATGAGATTAAGATATGTACTAAAATCTGCTTCTCAATCTATGGTCAGTGTTGTCATGTATCAGTATGACTTATTTTAAGTTTCCATTTAGTGTGGTTTTGGTTTTGTTGTTTGTGTGAAGTCGGTGGCTTGTTATCCTAATCCAAACCGATTTGGAGTGGCTTGCAAGACTTGAATTCTATTTCAAGTAGGATTCTATTTCCTATTTCAAGTGCATCTATATTTCCTAATTGTAATAGACTAGGATTCATAGCAAGTCACGTGTAAAACTATGATCACCTAGCCGACCTACCTTTGTATAAATAGGACATAGGTATTGCGGCAATTGAGAGAGGCAGAAGAAAATAGAGAGTGCAATAGTGAGTTTTGGCTGTTTCATATTATTGTGAGAGTTCTCTAGTTTAGCATAGGGTGCAAGGTTTTCTCTATTCCTTGTATTTGTGAGAGAGCTATTGGGTGTATTGGGGATTGGGTGTGTGTGAGAATATTGATACACCAACTTATATATCTCCATATTTGATTAGTGAAATTTCTTAGTCGTTGCCTGTGGATGTAGGCCAAAAGCCGAACCACGTAAATCCTTGGTGTTCTTCTGTTTGTGTGTGTTTATTTATTTTCAGATTTTGGATTTGCTTCGTTCCTATTGTTTATTTCTTGGAGATCTTTCTAGAGTCATAATATTTTCACAATCAATATTGAGGAGGGAGTGCTATCCGGAGGCGCTTTCCTACAACAAATTGATATTAGAGCCCAAGTTCGTTACCTAGGCATTTGGATTTGTTCTCTTTGGAGATTTTGGTGATTGATTTGTGAACTTAATTATTGAGGAGAAAGATGTCAGATGATTCCTCTACAAAATCTTCAGCAGATTCCTCTGGAAAAGCTTCGGCAGTTAGGATGATGGTTTCTAATGCCAAATTTAAAGTAGAGAAATTTGATGGAACGAATAACTTTGGCATGTGGCAATGCGAAGTTATGGATGTCTTGATCCAACAGGAGTTGGATATTGCTTTGGAAGACAAACCTGAAGAGATGTCAGACAAAGATTGGGACAAGATAAATAGACAAGCTTGCGGCACCATTCGTTTGTGTTTGGCCAAGGATCAAAAGTATTTTGTTATGAGGGAGACGAAGGCTAAAGAGCTTTGGAAGATGTTAGAAGACAGGTATATGACGAAAAGTGTGGAGAACCATCTATATTTGAAGAAAAAGCTCTTCTGTTTCCAGTATCGTGTAGGTATTTCTATGTCTGAGCATTTGAATGATTATAATAAAATACTTGCTGATTTGCAAAATTTAGAAGTTGAGATTAAAGACGAAGATAAAGCTCTCTTATTGTTGAATTCACTTCCTGATGCTTACGATCATTAATCACAACATTGTTGTATGGGAAAAATGAAATTAAGTTTAATGATGTGTCCAATGCTTTGACTAACAATGAATATCGTAAGAAAGATAAGCAGGCCTACGTGGACACAGGTAGTGAAGCATTGGTGGTTAGAGGCAAGTTTGAACATAACAAGTCTAGTAGAAGAGGAAGATCGTGCTCTAAGTCAAAAGGATCTACAAAGAGAAAAATTGGGAAAGATGAGTGTGCCTTCTGTCACAATAAGGGGCATTGGAAGAAAGATTGCCCACTTTTGAAGAATAAGGACAATAAAGATTCTAATGCTAATGTAGCACATAGTACTGATGAAGATTCTGATTTTGCATTGACTAGTTCATCATTTGTTTGCCATTCAGATGAATGGATCATGGATTCTGCTTGTACCTTCCATATGTGTCCGAAGAAGGAATGGTTTTACAATCTGGATGAGTCAGTACGTGGTTCAGTCCTAATGGGTAATGATGAAGCCTATGAGATCCTTGGGATGAGTAAAATCAAGCTGAAGTTGCATGATGGAACAGTTCGTAATTTGACAGAAGTTCAATATATACCAGACTTGAAAAAGAATCTAATATCTGTCGATTTCTTTGAATCCAAGGGATTTAAGATTACCATGGAGAATGGAATTTTGAAAGTTTCATATGGTGCATTTGTAGCATTGAGGGCCACTCGTAAAAGGAGTAGGTTTTTCTTGATGGGAGTACTATTGTAGGTGGAGCAACCATTGTTTTTGATATTACTAGAGAGGTAGCTTCAGATACTACTAGACTTTGGCACATGCGTTTAGGGCATGCTGGTGAGAATGCTTTACAAAGTCTTGTAAAGCAAGGTTTGCTAAAGGGTGCCAAGACCTGCAAGTTGGAATTTTGTGAGCATTGTGTTTTGGGGAAGCAAACTAGAGTCAAGTTTGAAACTGCAGTTCATCAGACAAAGGGTACACTTGACTATGTACACACAGATGTGTGGGGGCCTGCTAAGGTTGCTTCTCTTGGAGGTAAGCATTATTATGTTACCTTTGTTGATGATTACTACAAAGTCTTGTAAAGCAAGGTTTGCTAAAGGGTGCCAAGACCTGCAAGTTGGAATTTTGTGAGCATTGTGTTTTGGGGAAGCAAACTAGAGTCAAGTTTGAAACTGCAGTTCATCAGACAAAGGGTACACTTGACTATGTACACACAGATGTGTGGGGGCCTGCTAAGGTTGCTTCTCTTGGAGGTAAGCATTATTATGTTACCTTTGTTGATGATTACTCCCGCCGGGTTTGGGTTTACACTATGAGGCACAAGGATGAGGTTCTTGATGTATTTTTGAAGTGGAAGAAATTGATTGAAACTCAAATAGGTCGTAAGATAAAACGACTTAGATCTGATAATGGTGGTGGGTACAAGTCTGATCCTTTTTTGAAAGTTTGTCAAGATGAAGGTATTGTTCGTCACTTCACTATTAAAGGTACCCCACAACAAAATGGAGTAGCTGAAAGAATGAACCGTACTTTGCTGGAGAAGGTGCCGTGTATGTTGTCTCAAGCAAAACTGGGTAAAGAATTTTGGGCTGAGGCAGTAATATATGCAAGTCACATCATCAAGCGTTTGCCTGCAGCTGCAAATGAGGGGAAAACTCCCTTAGAGGTATGGTCTGGATCTCCTACTACTAATTATGATTCCTTGCACATATTTGGTTGTCCTGCATATTATCATGTGAAGGATTCAAAATTGGATCCTAGAGCCAAGAAAGCTATATTTTGGGGCTTTAGTTCAGGTGTGAAAGGATATAGGCTTTGGTGTACCGAGACAAAGAAGATAATTCATAGCTGAGATGTTACATTTAATGAATCTGAGTTTGTCAAGCCTATTAAGCAGGTGGAGGAGAGCACAGCTGATCCGCAGCAGGTGGAGTTTAAGACTCCTATGGTTTCTTCAAAGTCTATTAACACAGACAATGATATTGTGGTTGATGAAGGAAATAATCTAGATGAGAGTGAAGTTCCAGTTTTGACACCTTCACAATTGACAAAGTCCATTGCAATGAGAAGATCCAAACGAGAAATTCGAAAACTAGCTAGATATGTTGATGCTGTAGCTTATGCACTTCCCATTGTTGAAGAAGACATTCCATCTACCTATAAAGAAGCTGTGTGCACATCTGAGAGTGGTGAATGGAAGAAGGCTATGGATGAGGAGATGCAATCTCTTCACAAGAATCAAACTTAGGATTTGGTACAACTTCCTAAAGGCAAGAAAGAGATTGGGTGCAAGTGGGTCTACACAAAGGAAGAGGGACCTACAGGCAAAGATAGTGTGCGGTTCAAAACTAGATTGGTTGCAAAAGGATATGCTTAAAAAGAAGGGATTGACTACAACGAGGTGTTCTCTCCTGTTGTTAAACATTCCTCTATCCATATTTTGCTAGCTTTAGTGGCACAATTTGATCTTGAGTTAGCACAACTTGATGTGAAGACAGCTTTCTTGCATGGAGATTTGGAGGAAGAGATTTACATGTCTCAACCTCATGGCTTTGAAGTTGCTGGAAAGGAGAATTGGGTCTGCAATTTGAAGAAATCATTGTATGGATTGAAACAGTCTCCCCGACAGTGGTATAAATGGTTTGACCGCTTCATGATTGGGCAAAAGTGTACACTAGGAGCCAGTTTGATCATTGTGTATATCTTCGTAGGCTTTCTGATGGATCCTATATCTACTTTCTTTTATATGTAGATGACATGTTGGTGGCATGTAAAAACAAGGCCGAAATTGAATGATTAAAGACTTAGTTGAGTTCAGAATTTGAGATGAAGGATCTCGGTGAAGCAAAGAAGATACTTGGAATGGAGATTGCATGAGATAGAGTGAAAGGCACTGTTCATTTGACATAGAAGCAATATTTGACTAAAGTACTACAACGTTTTGGGATGAATTCCAAAACCAAGCTTGTGAGTACTCCTTTGGCCCCTCATTTTAAGCTTAGTGCTTTGTTGTCACCGTGCACCAATGAGGAGCGTGAGTACATGGCTCATGTCCCTATATGCAAGTTTGGTTGGTAGCCTTATGTATGCAATGGTGTGTACTCGGCCAGACATTTCTCAAGCTGTCAGTATGGTTAGTCGTTATATGCATGATCCTGGAAAAGATCATTGGCAAGCGGCTAAATGGATTTTGAGATACATTTTGGGAACTGTTGATTTGGGTTTGAAGTTCGAGAGAGATGATACTGTTGGAAGCCACTTAGTTGGTTATGTTGACTCAGATTTTGCTGGTGATCTAGATAAGCGCCGTTCTACTATGGGCTACATGTTTACACTTGCTAAATTAAAGCACCGGTGAGTTGGAGGTCGACACTACAGTCCACTGTTGCATTGTCAACCACTGAAGCTGAATACATGGTTGTGACCGAAGCCATTAAGGAGGCTATTTGGCTACATGGTTTGGTTGAAGACTTGGGAATTTATCAAGAGCATGTCTCTGTATTTTGTGATAGTCAAAGTGCTATTTATTTAGCAAAGAACCAAGTCCATCACTCTCGAACTAAACATATTGATGTTCGCTTCCACTTTGTTCGTGAAATTATTGATGAAGGAGATATTCTTCTTAAGAAAATTAAGACTGCAGATAATCCACCTGACATGATGACTAAGCCAGTTCCTTTGCACAAGTTCAAGCATTGTTTGGACTTGACTGGCATTTGCAGTTTGTGATAGCCTTTAGGGGCTTTGGTGGTGACGACGGAGAAGTTTCGTTTGTGTGGTTTGATTGGATTTAAGCCAAGGTGGAGATTTGTGAAGTCGGTGGCTTGTTATCCTAATCCAAACCGTTTTGGAGTGGCTTGCAAGACTTGAATTCTATTTCAAGTAGGATTCTATTTCCTATTTCAAGTGCATCTATATTTCCTAATTGTAATAGACTAGGATTCATAGCAAGTCACGTGTAAAACTATGATCACCTAGCCGACCTACCTTTGTATAAATAGGACATAGGTATTGCAGCAATTGAGAGAGGCAGAAGAAAATAGAGAGTGCAATAGTGAGTTTTGGCTGTTTCATATTATTGTGAGAGTTCTCTAGTTTAGCATAGGGTGCAAGGTTTTCTCTATTCCTTGTATTTGTGAGAGAGCTATTGGGTGTATTGGGGATTGGGTGTGTGTGAGAATATTGATACACCAACTTGTATATCTCCATATTTGATTAGTGAAATTTCTTAGTCGTTGCCTGTGGATGTAGGCCAAAAGCCGAACCACGTAAATCCTTGGTGTTCTTCTATTTGTGTGTGTTTGTTTATTTTCAGATTTTGGGTTTGCTTCGTTCCTACTGTTTATTTCTTGGAGATATTTCTAGAGTCATAATATTTTCACAATCAATATTGAGGAGGGAGTACTATCCGGAGGTGCTTTCCTACAGCAGTTTGCATTACTAGAAATTAGTTCGAGACTCGTAAAGTACAATATATGGAGTTCTCCATTGGTTTTATGGGAACAAATGTCAGATTTGTGGAGTAACCATGCTTGATTATCATTGTGATTCAAAGTCAGTCCCTTCAATTATCAGTTCAAATTTTAGATATGAAATGCTTTGGTGCCCTTACGAACATTGATCAAATTTATTTAGCTAGGTACAAGAGATTTTTTTTAACACACACATACATACATATATATAAATTGTCAAAATTTAAAAGTTGTAAAAAAATTAAACGGGCAATTACAAATTACTCACTTGTAGTATAGTGTGTTCACACCTTGTTTAGCTATGATTTAAAAAGTTTCACTTTACCCCCTAATGTTTATTAATCTTACTTTCATAACCTACCTCATGTTTTGTTGTTTATTAAACATATTATAGCCCATGTGACTCAATAAATCAATTGCAAACTCATGTACTTGTAGAACAATCAAATTAATTAATTTTGAGTTAGTCTATGATTAGTCTGGGGTTAGTCCAGAGTTCTCTAGCATATATATATAAACTCTAATTGGGTTCATTGTAATTGAAGTGTTTAATATCAAATAGGCAGCCGTCA
Source organism: Quercus suber (assembly GCF_002906115.3). Lineage (NCBI taxonomy): Eukaryota > Viridiplantae > Streptophyta > Magnoliopsida > Fagales > Fagaceae > Quercus > Quercus suber. Next base: position 472,644 of record NW_027069505.1, read on the forward strand.
ATGGCTTTTTACCATGGACATAGGCTGTTAAGCTGATCCATACAAACCTTTTTGTCTGCTCTCTTTTCCATGTTTCCACTTATCACTCAAATCACTTGCTCTTTCTTTCATGCTTCCGCTTATTACTCAATTACACAACAACTTTAACACTATTAAAGAAAATATTATATTCTAGTCACTTAGGCTAAATCAATCACCAGAAGTCTTGTTGAAAGCTATATTGGAAGCTTAGTCATTTTTTTTTCTAAGACTTCGCTAATTCATTGATTGAGATGATAAAGAAGTATTAGTCCTCTTACTCCATCAAGTGGAGAAATACACTAAATTAATTTTACTACTAGTTAATCTGAATTGTAAGGTCAATCAAGTCACAACGAGGAGATTTTTCTCTTCACTTCTATAATGCTCTTTCAGAGATATGTGGGGTGAAGTTTGAGTCAGAAATCAGAATCCCTCAACTTAATAAGTACCAAGGAATATCCTAAGTTGGTGACTTCCTTTAAGATGAGATAAGATATGGTTAAAGCATCAAAATTCAAAATCGACCTATGTAGCTATCAATTACCATAATACTTCCTATAAAAAAAAAAAAGCAATTGAGAGAGGCAGAAGAAAATAGAGAGTGCAATAGTGAGTTTTGGCTGTTTCATATTATTGTGAGAGTTCTCTAGTTTAGCATAGGGTGCAAGGTTTTCTCTATTCCTTGTATTTGTGAGAGAGCTATTGGGTGTATTGGGGATTGGGTGTGTGTGAGAATATTGATACACCAACTTATATATCTCCATATTTGATTAGTGAAATTTCTTAGTCGTTGCCTGTGGATGTAGGCCAAAAGCCGAACCACGTAAATCCTTGGTGTTCTTCTGTTTGTGTGTGTTTATTTATTTTCAGATTTTGGATTTGCTTCGTTCCTATTGTTTATTTCTTGGAGATCTTTCTAGAGTCATAATATTTTCACAATCAATATTGAGGAGGGAGTGCTATCCGGAGGCGCTTTCCTACAACAGTTTGCATTACTAGAAATTAGTTCGAGACTCGTAAAGTACAATATATGGAGTTCTCCATTGGTTTTATGGGAACAAATGTCAGATTTGTGGAGTAACCATGCTTGATTATCATTGTGATTCAAAGTCAGTCCCTTCAATTATCAGTTCAAATTTTAGATATGAAATGCTTTGGTGCCCTTACGAACATTGATCAAATTTATTTAGCTAGGTACAAGAGATTTTTTTTAACACACACATACATACATATATATAAATTGTCAAAATTTAAAAGTTGTAAAAAAATTAAAAGGGCAATTACAAATTACTCACTTGTAGTATAGTGTGTTTAGCTATGATTTAAAAAGTTTCACTTTACGCCCTAATGTTTATTAATCTTACTTTCATAACCTACCTCATGTTTTGTTGTTTATTAAACATATTATAGCCCATGTGACTCAATAAATCAATTGCAAACTCATGTACTTGTAGAACAATCAAATTAATTAATTTTGAGTTAGTCTATGATTAGTCTGGGGTTAGTCCAGAGTTCTCTAGCATATATATATAAACTCTAATTGGGTTCATTGTAATTGAAGTGTTTAATATCAAATAGGCAGCCGTCAATGGCTTTTTACCATGGACATAGGCTGTTAAGCTGATCCATACAAACCTTTTTGTCTGCTCTCTTTTCCATGTTTCCACTTATCACTCAATCACTTGCTCTTTCTTTCATGCTTCCGCTTATTACTCAATTACACAACAACTTTAACACTATTAAAGAAAATATTATATTCTAGTCACTTAGGCTAAATCAATCACCAGAAGTCTTGTTGAAAGCTATATTGGAAGCTTAGTCATTTTTTTTTCTAAGACTTCGCTAATTCATTGATTGAGATGATAAAGAAGTATTAGTCCTCTTACTCCATCAAGTGGAGAAATACACTAAATTAATTTTACTACTAGTTAATCTGAATTGTAAGGTCAATCAAGTCACAACGAGGAGATTTTTCTCTTCACTTCTATAATGCTCTTTCAGAGATATGTGGGGTGAAGTTTGAGTCAGAAATCAGAATCCCTCAACTTAATAAGTACCAAGGAATATCCTAAGTTGGTGACTTCCTTTAAGATGAGATAAGATATGGTTAAAGCATCAAAATTCAAAATCGACCTATGTAGCTATCAATTACCATAATACTTCCTATAAAAAAAAAAAGAAAATCCATAATACTAATACCAACAAAATTTTTTATTGAACATTCTTAATGTACGACTAACTAAATTAGTTCACTTCCTTTAAACAAGATGAGATAAGATATGCACTAAATCCACTTTTTTTTTTTTGATATAATATAGACAGAAGACAGATGGAGAAAGAGGGAGTGGAAAGACAAGACTTACAATTAAATCAACATATGTAGATATCAATTACCATAATATTAACACCAATTAAATTTTTTATTGAACATTCTTAACGCACGCCTTACTAAATTGTGCATCAAAGTCGTTGTACGTAAAAAGCTTTATATTTTCCACTAGCACTAATGCTTCTGAGTGTGTTTTGATTTGATTCAAAGACTTGCAACAGAAGCTCACTTTTTTCCACAACCACTAATTCTTCTGAGCGTGTTTTGATTTGATTCAAAGACTTGCAACTGAAGCTCACTTTCTATCAATTTAATACCTATTCAATCCACTATAGTATTCTTTCAATTAACTACAACTTTGCTAATATTTAAACTAATAATCTGTTAGGTTTACTTAACTATCAATTGAAGTGCTTTTTTATTTTTATTTTTATTTATTTTTTAACTCAGGCAAACACTACTGGTTGCGGCTGCCATACATCACCAGCACTTAAATTATTTTGTAATAGATTATACAATTGCCAATTCTCTCGTGATCTCGTTATAAATTAAGGGATATATTATGTATTTAGTCCTTAATTTTTATGTTGTGTCAATTAAGTTCTTAACATTATTTTGGTATTATGTTAAAATGGTTTTTGCTGTTAAGTGATAAATAAAAAATACTAGCGTAACTAACAGCCAAAATAAAGTATTAATTTAATGCCATATAGACTGCCATTTCAGGCATCACCTAACACTTAACTGTCCATCAAGACCTTATAAATCACATTATCGGTTGTGTGGAAGCCACTGAAGTAACCATGAAGAAGTCTAACAGCTTTTATGGTTATTCTTTGATTACGGCTTTCTTTATGTTGTTCCTGAGTGCAAGGTCTCGGCTGACCCCATATTTTTATAATAGGACTTGTCCAAATCTTCTCAATATTGTGAGGTATGAGGTGGAAAAAGCTTTCTTCAAGGAAATTTGTATGGCTACCTCTTTGCTTCGGCTTCACTTTCATGATTGCTTCGTAAATGTGAGTTTGAGCATTAATTTTATTGCCAACATTTCATTGATGTCCATCAAAATTATTATGTTATTTGTCTATTTCATAACTTTTAATTGGTGTTTTACTCTTCTTATGAACAAAGAAGTCCCGTAAATTTACTTTTATTTCAAGAGAAAGATACTATTAGGTTATAAAAGGGTTGATAACTCTTAGGTCATCTGGTAGCTAGACTTGCACACATCGTGGCTGTGAGACACTACTGGAGGTTTCCCTATGTTCTCTTTTCTTTCTCTTTTGTTCAAGGAGAGACCTCATGTCTATTTTTGGATCATTCTCAATATCTTGCCAGCTGAGTATAGGAATGGCAAAATTGGCCCGACCCACGGGTACTCGACCTGACCAGACCATAATGGGTCGGGCAAAACCTGACCTGTTAAGTAAATGGGGCAGATTTGGATTTTAAAAACTCAACCCGAAGTGGGTTTGGGTATTATGCATACTTGACCTAAACCCGACCTGGATATATGTTATAATTAGTAAAATACCCTAAGCATATATATATATATATACCCTATTCCTTTCCAAACCCTAATCTAATTTCACTCTCAATCTCTCTCAGACTTAGCCTGCCGCCCTTCTCACCCTCAAGCTCTCATTCTCACTCTCATCCATCCTCACAATCACAGCTGCTGCCTCCCTCAAGCCATCACTATCATAGTCTTATAGTCTCACCCACACGCATGGCCGTCGCCCCCTCAAGCACTCACTCTCACTCAACCGCTCCTTCTCCATGCATTTCCAAATCCACCTCGTCGTTGATGCCAAGCCAACATTCCTTCCTCTCTGATCTATCACCGCTCACTGTAAGATCATGAGAGTGAAATTTCCTGGGTTTACCAAGCCAACGTCCACCTCTCTAGGTTCGTTCCCCAAATTTTTTTTTTTTGGGTTAATTTCCTAATTCTTACATGATTTCTGTTATTGGGTTAGGTTGTATTGTTTTTGGTTTGATAATTGATAAATTTTGTAATTTTTTTTATTCTTATTTATTTATTTTATTTTTATTTTTGAGATTTGTGATGGGAAGTGTGGAAAATGAAAGCATGGGTCTTGTGATTTGTTACTAGCTTACCATGCATTAATGAAAATGGCTTGGCTATGATTTGTGATTATGTGATTTCTGATGAGAAGCATAGAATTTTTTTTTTATAAAAAAAAATTGGTTCAAGGTTTAGGGCCTTCAGACTGGGCCCTAAAGGGGGATGGCTGGACGGTGCCCGACGGGGCGGGTTTGGGGTCTGAATAAAAAAACTGTTTATCAAATGGGCTGGGTTCGGGTAACGGGTATAGGCCCCTGAGGCAAGTTCGGGTATAAAGAAACCTAGCCCGAACCCGACCCGTTGCCATTCCTAACTGAGTAATGGGATCCCAACAATCTTCCCCACTTGGGATAAGCTCATCATTGAAATTAGCCTCAAAGTAATGTGCCTCAAATAAATCAAATGGAGTAGGTTTAGCAAGGTTGCACACGAGCTTACCATTAAGTCTTCCCTTGACACATTGGTGGCAAGTGGATGACACAAGCTTGTATTTGTGGAGCCATGTTCTCCCAAGTAGAGTATGGTAAGAGACAAGTGATTCAATCACATGAAATTTGATGAGAGTAACAATGGGCCTCACTTTGAGGACTAGCTACATGCTTCCAATAGTGTACTTGCGAATTCCAGCAAAACCAGAAACTTTGACAAGGGCCCTAGCGATTCTGTTGAGTGGGATTCTAGCTGCTTGAGTGTGCTGGTTTGGACAAGGTTTAGCGATGCACCAGTGTCAACTAGTGCCCTTCTTATGTGAACATCATTGATTTGAGTAGCGACATATAATGGTCTACTATGATCAGGGTGTTGTACCACCTTATTCTCTTCAGTGAAGGTAATAACATTAGTAGTCTCTAGGAAAGCTCGGCCAGCATGAGCTTCAGCTATGAGGCAATCTGTTCCGGAGTTGGCAGTTAGAGGTGTCCGTGGGTCGGGTCGGGTCGGGTCGGGTTTGTGCCCAACCCGGACTCGACCAGATAATATCGGGTGGGGAAATTTTCGACCCACAACCGACCCGCCGAAAATTTCAAATCAACCAGGTCGGGTCATATCGGTTTCGGGTGTAAATCGGTCCGTTTTGGGTTTTTCAATTCGCTGGTTTTTGGCCAAAATCTGGCCGGATCTAAAGAGTGTTGAGCGAGATTCCTTTGGATCTATGAAAATTTGGCCAAGATTTGGCCGAGTTGGGGTCAGGCTCACCGGATTATTGGCCGAGTTTGAATAGATCTGGGCTGGATTCGCTGCAATTAAGCATGTCTGAGTAAGGAAGAGACTAGATCTGAGTGAAGGGAGCCCAAACTTGGCTGGATCAGAGCTGAGAAGCACCAAATCGTCACCAGATCTACATGATTTTAGTCGTTGTTTGAGGTTTTGTCGAGCGGGTCAGGTGGCTTGGGTTTTTGAGGACGAAACCTACCACTCGACCCGTTGGAGTCAGTTCTGATGGTTTGAGACTCGTCACCAACCCGACGGAGGTGTTAGCCCGACCGTGACGGGTCTGTTCCAGTCTGGTTGGTCGGTTTCGGTGGGTCTTTGGTTTGCATGGACACCCTTATTGGCAATAATGGATACAAGAGTTTCAGTCGCTATTGTCCTTGACTCCTCCTTGAGCACCAACTGGTTGAACAAAGTTTTAAAGGTAGGGCTCCTTTGAAAAGCAGAGATAGCTGTTAGAGGCATACTTGTATTGCTAGCCATTTCATCCTCATCACCCCCTATATGAAAGAGTACAATTGTTGTGGCTTTCCCTTTGTGATGCTGAGGCAGTGGGTTTCGCTGGACCTTCTACTCATGGGTGAGGTTTAAGATGCCATCTGAAATCTTCTTGTGAAATGTTCTTTGAATTGCTCTACAATCTCTAGTTCCATGACTCACATATCGATGATACCTACAATAAAAGGGCTTTCTCATGTACTCCGAAGTAGGCTCTCGACTAGGCTTGAAGGGCTTGAGCACTCCACCAGCCATCCATTTGTCAATGACAGCATTCATTTCTTTATTGGTGCATGGTATGGGAGGGTACTCTTTTGGTTCTTCTTCTCTTCTTCACTTTACTCCACCCATTGGTTCACTACTGGAGACTGTGAGAACTTGAGGGACATTCTTCTTTTCTGACTTGAGCTTTTCAGCAATGGAGGGTTTGACTAATATTGTTGTCTTACAAGCCTTTTGGAGCAGTTGGGCAAATTGAACGATATCAAGATTCTCCAAATGGGCATGGTACTTATGAGACATGTTGTCAATGCAAATTTCAACAAGCTCTTGTTCTTTGTATTGCCCATAACAATCAAGAGTAGCATCTTTAAATCGTTGGATGAAGTCAAAGAGTCCTTCGAAGGACTTTTACTTGGTGTTGTGAAGTGTGAGGATAGTAACTTTTTCTTCTCCATGAAAATATTTTGAGCAGAAACTTTCAATTTTGTCATCCCATGTGACAATGGAACCTGGCTGGAGAGTGGAATACCATGTGTATGCACGATTGGTAAGGGATTTTGAGAATTCCCTTAAACAAAGATCTCCATTTCCTGAAAAAGGACCCATAGAATCAAGAGACTTGTTGACATTCTCAAGTGCATTCCCTTTCCCCCCATCAGAAAGAATGAAGGTGGGAGTCTCATATTTTTTCGGACGTGGCTTGCTTAGTAACTCAACTAGGTATGGTGGTCTATTAACAAAGTGCCTTGGTTCCCTTAGATGGCTAATATTCCTTTTCCAGCAAAGCAGTGAGGTTAGATAATGTAAAAAATTGAGGAGGAGATATATTTTGCTCACCAGATTAAGGATTTTTAGTGACTGATCCTCTCTCCTGCTGTGTTCTGGGATCTGGACCTTCAAGTAATGGCTAGGGTACTGGTTTTTGAGCATCTTTCAAGACTCTCATTGATTCAACAAGTTCAAATTGAGTTTGTTGCATTCCTTATAACATCTCTAGGAGAAAAGAGAATCGATGGTTAGAATTCTTTTGATTAACTTCATGTTGGTCAGCTTGTTCTTCTTGTGTAGCTAGGCTGTGACGACTTTATGCTGTTGGAGGGTTGTTGTTTTGAGTCCCTTCTTGCCGGTTGTTTCGTAGCTTGGGAGGCATGGTGAATTCTTGACTTTAGTAGGCTCCCTAGTGGAGTCACCAAAATATCGGGGGTGGAAAAGTCTTTCTTCCAACGAATGATATTTGTGTTGGGTTAAGGGCCTAAATCGAAACTCAACAATTGGCTTGAAGCATGGCCCAAAAGTTATCAGTGAAGATTTGGAGAATTTGCCTTATTTTATGCCTTAGGCCTAGGTTAGGACTGATAAGCATTATAGGATGGCCCAAAAATGTTTCTTGTAGCAGACATATCAGCACAACAGAAAAGCATGCTACAATAAAGAAATAGCTTAGCAGTAAAATATTCCAGCAGCAAAATGAGACAGAACAGAATAAACCTCTAGCATTAATTATTTCACATATTAAAGATGGTGTCTACATCTGTAAAATCATCATCCATAGGTTCTAGTGAGAAGAAGTCCTCTAATACAAGAACATGAGAGAAAAATTCTATAGTAATAATTACATTATAACCTTCAATAGTAAATGAATAAACAAGCACTATAGATTCCATTATAATAGGTAATGGAGAAAGCTTAGAGTAAGATGAAGGGAGAGAGAGAGAGAGATTCCAATTAGCACAGCAAGATTATTATGATGCTAGGGTATGCTGTGGATGTAGTTTATGAAGTGAGTAGTGAGAGGCATTTTGGTAGTATGAGTAGTGAGAGAGAGAGAGAGAGAGTATTTAGCAAAGTTGCTAGGACTTTTTGTTGAGGGATGGACTAGAGCTTATGACTAGAGGTGTAAGGGGTATTTGTGAGCTAGGGGCTGAAGAGCTTAGTTTCTAAGTTTGAAACTAAGAACTCAGAAGCTCATAACCTCACTAAGAGCTTAAAGAAAATTAGAGAGAGAGGAAAATAGAAAAGTTTATGAGAGAGTTTTTCTTTATTGGTGTGTGTTGAAGAGTTGGTAGAGAGCTCTATTCATATTTGAGTTCAGGGGGGGGTTTAGCAAATAATTTCTGCCAAAATCAGTCTCAATCTTCAGAAAATTCTTGAAAAATCATTCCTAGGATTTGGCCAAGAGTGAAAAGTTCAGCTTTAGAATGTTCTTGCTGTTTTGGGTAATAGCAGCTAGAGTTCTGACTTAGCATTAAATACTAACTGTCCTTAGCAAATGGAATTAGAGCATGTTTAGGGCTAATGATCTTGGTTGTGTGTTGTTGTGAAAGACTGTGCCCCGACCCCTTTTTTTGTGTGTTAGGCCAAACTCACATGAATGGGTGGAGTCGTGTTATTGTCTCTCAAAATGGAGGTTTGAATGATTATATTTTCTCCTTTAGATTAAGGGTTTTACAATGGAGTTGCCACTTATTTAATTATTAGAATAAATAAGAAAACCAAAATTGAAAAATTCCTCATTTTATTAATTTGCAATTGAATTTACATTGATCATAGGAACTTTGGTCCTAGATACAATCTAAGATAAAGTTCATAATTTTGTTTTATAGTTATAGTCTAGAAATTGAAAATTACAAGGATAAGCATTGATCTATCAACCCTTGATCTAAGCTCAAAGGCTATGTTACAAGGTGCGAAGGTGTTAGGCACCCACCTTGCCTAGTGAAACTGGTATTCTAAATTATGGTGGCCAACATTCATATCATATCATCCAATATGTCAATCAATTTACATGTTGAATTTAATGTGTGTGTATGTGATAAACCTTAATTCAATTTATTAAGCATTGCATTTGGATTGAAAAATAAATTCTAGTGAATGTGTGTGTGTTAGGACATATGTGATTCACTTTTTAGGAATATATGTCACTACTTTATGTAATTGGCTAATCCTTTGACAAAATACACTTTACTTGTATTTTGGTACATCTAGGATATGTTTAATACTTCAAGAAACTTGTTTCAAGTTCAAGAGTTAAAGTAATGTAAGTCTATCTAAGATTCAAGTACAGAAAGTGCTGTTCATTAAAGCTCGATAGCTAGCTATCTATCGAGACCTGTAGAACTGTTGAAGCCCGTGGCTCGATAGCAGCTTGACAGATAGGGTATTTGTCGAGGTTTATGAAATTCATTTTTTCAGGACTGTTTTCATTCAATCCGTGATTATGTGTTTGAGCTTTCTTTTCTCACAACCCTAAACATATAAAAGGATTATTTTAAGGGCCGTCAAAGGTGGACACAAGTTGCACAAGTGTTAAGCAAAGTTTGTTCAAGCAAATTGTGACCAGAGATAGAATTTGCCCTAGTTCATCTTTCTTGTGAAGAAGCTGCTGTATTTGTGCATCGTAGTGTTTTGTAACCAAGCATCTTCTCGATTTTCATCGTCTGGATGAACTGAAGAACTTTGCAGCCAACAACCTTCTCTAGTTAGTGATTGAAGTCGCGTACTAGGATCAGCACAATTGGTTAGTCACGTATTGGGAGCTGTGCATTACAAAGAGATATTGTCACTACAAAACAAGTCCAATTGGGTATTGAGGTAAGGTTTCAACTGTAAGTTAGTATAAAGTACTGTGATTCCTTTACTTGTAACCACTTGTTGTGATAATAGTGGATTCTCGGGAGTGGTGACCTTAAAATCATTCGGTGAGATTTTTACCGTGTAGGTTTTTCCTATTTGTAAACAAATTACCGTGTCAAATTTATTTTTCGCTGCATTTAGTTATTTGGTGATTTATTTGTACTACTACGCGTTTGTATGTTAATTTGAATAATTAATCAACTTGGCTAATTAATCAATTAATTCATCACAAAGGGTCAATACGTTTTTTAGCCTATCAGTGTGGATAGTGATAACTTAGATTCAAGGATTTGAAAGAATTATAAAACAAACATGTTTTTCATATTTTTGATGTAGATTTAGGATTAAAACTAGTATTATGCATGAATATGTGATGAACAATCAAGAACATGTGAAGAACACATAAGAACAATTAAGAACAGTCAAACATATTCGAGGGAATTTAAATAATTACTATAATGCTTTAATCTTAAATTCTCATCATGGCAACATAAAAAAAACCAGTTAGAGAAATAGATTATACCTTCATGCAAGATCCATACAGTGGATAACAGTGGAGGAAAAAAAGAAGAATTAGAAGAGGGAGAGTGAGTCTCACTCAATACCTTGAGTCTCAGGAAGACCAAGATATGACGAGACTATTCTACTTTACTAGAACTTAAGAGAGGATAAGAGATGGAGTTTTTTGTGTATCTTGGAATGGAGGAAAGGGGGGATTTATATAGTAGTGGTGGAGAAAATGTGAACGGAAGGTCATTTAATAAGGGTTGACAAAGAATTATGAACCTAGACCTTATTTTAGCATTTAGGAAAATTTGGTGCATTAAATGTAGAGATTGGTGGGAGTGAAGGGCAAGCAAAATTCGGTTTTCCCGTAACTACTGTAATAGCTTATAGAGCCAACTTCAAAAAATCATATCTTACTCAATTCTGATCGGAATTGTCTCATTCTTTTGCTCAAATGGAAGCCCTGGATGTCTAGGTTTTGGGAAAATTAACCTTATTCACATATTCAAAATATTCTGAGAGATATCAATGAAATTGTAAGAAGAAGTCATTTATTAGAAAATAATTTCAGCACAATTATCATTAATAGGTCCCAAATTAGTTCCTAATTAACATTAATAGGCTCCAATAACTCCCATTTCATAATTAATTAGTTCTAAATTTACCATAATTAAAAGATAATTGCACAAATTACTCATTGAATAATTAATGCTTGACTATCTAATTGATTAAGTGTGTGCAACCTTACTAGAAAATGTAGTCCTAGTCAATCAAATTATGACACATCATTAATCTCAAATTGATTATAATTGTAACCAATTGGAATCAATTTCATAATCACGTATAGTCGGACTTAATTTGTAATAGTGCATCTCTGCCATTAAAATTTGATTTGATGATAACTTTTAATCTGATAGTCCAATTAGGGTTTATGACTAGTTGATTTAATCATTAGAATATCAAGATCATTTTGATAAAAGAAATTAAGAATCTAACGACCAGAATCAAGATGCATATTTTTAAGGTAAAATTACCCTTTTACCCTCCATGTGAGGTTAAATACGGGTTGCAAAATGGGGTGTCAACAACTGCTAATATTAGAGCTTCGCAGGGCAGATTGTGTCACCCTGAGCCAGGTGTCAATCTTGGAGCCTTCTGTTGGAAACTCTGCTAGAGATCTCTTTGGTGCCCTCCAAATCACAGTTCCTTAAGTTTCCTTGTTAGGGTTCGTGTGCTTGGTTCATGAACCAGAAACTATACATTTTTGGTATGGTAATAAGCTGTTTACAAGTAATTTCAGAAGCTTCCATGGTCTTTTCATGGCTGCTCCTAATTCCTTAGCTGATTGTGTTGGAGAAGAGGGAAAGAATGGCTAGTTATAGCTTCACAACCTTGTGTCTCAACTTCATGTCACATCAGTAATCATGAAAATTAGCTTGGCAAGGAAGGGTGTAAGCTCAGCTGGATGTGTCCTTTTCTGATCTGATTTGACAACCTAAAAATGATGGTAATGGGCACCAGTTGTCAGCTTAGTTGTGCCGAAACCTGACTAGTGGCTAGTCTGACTAGTGGCTAGTCTGACTAGTGGCTAGTCTGACTAGTGGCTAGTCTAACCACTTTAGTTACTCAAGTGAACCTTGGTTGCTGAGATTAGCACATGGGTTGGGTTGTCTTGGTTGGGCCTTGTTGTTGGGCTTGTTCATCTCTACAAAATGAATAGTTTTGCCATGGGTAATATATATGGGCTTTTGTAGTTAGAGTTTCTTATGGAAAAAATAAGCATAGTTCCCATAATTTGGTTTCCCATGAGTTAGAGATTTTAGTATATGAAATATGTTTTCTTGCTAAGGAATAGTGAATGCTCGAAAATGTGTTGAAAACATAAGAGCTGTTTAGACCCCCAAATTAAAGTTACGGCTCGATAGATTTTGCTCTAACTTAATAGTAAGTGTGAAATAGAGTAAATGCGAGTGGATAAACAAACAAGCTACTCTAATCCATATTCATAACAACACAGCAGTAAAATGAAAGGAAAAAAAGTAGGGAAGGATGATGCAAACACAAATACAACACAACGATGTGTTATCGAAGAGGAAACCGAAGTTCTCGGCGTAAAACCTCTCTGCCGCCCTCTAAGCGGTAATTGATTTACTAGACAATCAGTTGGGATACATGAGTTAGTAAGAGACCCTCAAAGCCTAATCTACCTGATGTATCTAAGCCCTCTAAGCTCCTATTCCAACAAGGCTACTCGGAATTGTGTCTTGTCTAGCTCTCCGATCCTGCAACACGCTCCATGTTGCATCTGCCATTCTTGGATTTTTTCAATGCTTCACAGCAGCACCATGACCTCACTGAACACTTTGAAATGGTGTGGTAAGTGTTTGGAGTACCAACTTCTCAATGGTATGGAAATGGAGAGGTAGGAGTTGAGGAAAATTCACAAGCAATTATGTAGAGAAATGAGAGTATAACAATCTCTAACTCTCAAGGTTTGTGGCTAGAGTTTTCTCTCATAAGCACTCCTCAACATTTGTGGGTAATGTGTGTATAAATAGTGTAGGCACAGAAAGTGTGTATCTGAAATGACAGTCTGGCAAACAGAATGTTTCGCAGATGTTTCGCAAGAAGGCCTTTCTCGCGAGCTACTTGCGAAATACAACTGTCTCCATCCTGTCCTAACTCTTCGCATTCTAGTTATGTGTAAGGCACATGCTTAACTTCGCGGGATGTTTAGTCGTGAGCTACCCACGAAAACAGCTTTAGTCTTCATGCCTTGAGTCTTCACACACTCTCTTTCTCACACAACCCTTACAATGAAATCCCACAAATAATATAGGGTATAAAAGATTGAACATAATTACAATCAAATTTTGGCACGGAATAAAAGCCAACAAAACATATAGTTGTAAATTACAACTTTACAATCTCTCCCTTTGGCTATTCCATGACAAAATCCCTAAAACAGACTCTAGACTTAAACGTAAGTTTGGGAATAATGGCAAAACTCACTCACACCTAATCTAGAAGTTGTGAAGCACTTGCACGTATATACTTGTAACCTGAAACACTTGCACATAAACAAAATTTTCATTAAGCTTATGACAAGTTGAATACATGGTATGTACATGAGCAAGTAAAGTACGATCAAGTTTGTTTATGACAAGTTGAATACATGGTATGTACATGAGCAAGTAAAGTATAATCAAGTTTGTAAACACTATAAAACATGTAAGCATATCTTGGTCAAATGGGAACAGTCATTAAAGAATGAACATTTAGCTAGTAAATGCTCATCCGGACATGCAATGCAATTAAGAATAATCACAAGGATCAATTGCACGTCCAACACTCAACCAATGCAAAATATGCAAAGTATTTGCATCTAAATCCTACTCAGGGTACAAGAGTGAGATACTCAAGATATATAATCAACATCTAAAAGTGCAAAAAAAAAATGCTACAAAGCATTGAGATAAACACAAATACTGAATATAAATTGAAATTAAAAATAGAGTACTAAAGCTTTAAATAAAAGTAATAAAGACAACTAAACAAGGGTTCTAAAGTTGTGTGTCAACTTTTTCTTTTCCTTTTGAGCTCACAAAAACTCCCCCTTTCATTATGCACACTTCCCTTCTTGTGATGCTCTCCCCCTTACTGTATGTTATCGTCCAATCTATACATTCTATATAAGGAGTACGCTTTCCCCTTTTTTGGCACCAATAGCTAAAGACTCTCCTCTAACTTGCATTGAATATCATCTAGCTGTGTCTTAATGGCAGTAAGGCGCATTTGAACCTGGTTGTTTGTGTAGTAGATGACATTTGCAAGTCTTGACACACGCTTATGCAAACCTTCAACCAAAGTAGTGAACCGGTCGGCGTGAGAGCTAGATTGACTTGGCTTAGTGCTAACATTCGGAGGCTCAAGAATGTGAGAAGATGTAGTCTTGGTATGCCCAGGGGTAGTATAAGCAGTTGATCCATGGCCTAAGTGAGTGACATGTTGAACAGATTCACCTTTTGGTGGTGTGGATAGATTTTGCTTTTGCTGCTCAGCAAAAGAATGACTTTTGCTCTTTTGAAGAGAGGATATAGAAATTGGGCGACAACGAACTAAGATCTTTTCATCTTTTGGTGGATGAACTCCTTCATGCAACATGATTTTCATGAGAAGACTGTAGAAAGGAAGACACATTTTTGCTGTTGATCGTGCTGTCGTTTTCCTATAGTCTGGAAGATATGAGCACAAATGTCAATTGGAGTTCCTATGATGAGATCACACAAGAACTGTGCTCGTCCAAGATTGATGAATCTCGTGTTGGATAGTGAATATAGATTGAAGAACATGATAAAGGTGAGAGTCTTTAGTTCAGGTTTGAACTTCACTGTTCCAATGGATGTGCCTTTGGCTGAGACTTCATGTTCATCTCCAAGAATATAAAGAATATCTGTCACTGCAGGAAATCTGTCATCATATGGAGCGCTGTCCACATTTGCAAGTCGAGTGATACAAAGAAATTTTGCGAGGTATTTCAAGGTGATGATGAACTCTTTTCCTCGAATCTAACACTGTAGTTCTACTCCAGTGAATCTTGCAATTTGAGTAAAACTCCTTAACCAATTCATTCATTGAATCCTCGAAGTTTTCGAATAAATTAGCCCAATCCTTGTTTGCAAAAATCCTAGGGATAAATGTAGATCCTAAGGTGTTAAACTGGACAATACATTCTACCACAGTGTGGGCGTCCTGAAAAATGCTGGAGAAGGTCTGAGAATCCAGGAGAGTCTTGAATCTCTTGCTGTTTGAGACTCCAGACAAGTGTCGTGTCCTTTTTGACACTGGTGAAGATGTAAGATCAATTATAGATTCTTTATCGTGAGAAGAATGGCGATACATCTGCACAAATGGACACATAACAAGTAAACAAATGCAAAACAAAAAGAACAAACCACAAAACTTGATTAGATCAAGAGTAAAACACACACACCCATTGACGAAAACATGTCAAACATGTTTAATCAAGAGTAACCCAAGCAATGGAACTCATTTGAGTCCACTACAACTCAAAAGTGTCACATGGACATTTGTCAAACACCTAACATGCAACAGTGAGCAACATCAATGAATAATGCATGGACACATGTAAAAATGCCTTAATACATTATTAAAATGTCACAAGGGGCCAAAATAGATATACACAAACCAAATGGGACTCAGCCCAATCAAAGATTTGAAGAAATTTTGCTTAAAATTAAAAATTCCAACCTTTCTTTTTTTAAAATCCCCAAAATTTGAAAACCTAAGTTAAATTCTACATAATCTTAGACAAAGATGAAAAGAATGTTTTAGAAAACATACCTTGATGTTGATTTTGCAAAAACGCTCTTGAAAATGATGGGGTTTGAGTGAAAATAAGTTTTGGGTTGAGAGTGGTTCAAAAGAGACAGAGCGAGGGAAAATAGAGAGTGTTTGAAAAATTGTCACATTTGTCTTATAAAACTGAAAACACGTGTTTTTTGCGGGTTAGACAGTCGCGAAAGTAGTCATGAAAAACACCACTGAAGCACAAAAGCTTTTGCGAGAAGCTTTTAGTCGTGAAACACTTGCGAGACAGTCGCAATACTCTCTGTATGAAGCTGAAAAGATTTTATTTCCCTTAAGCTGGTTTCGCAGTAAGCTCTAAGTCACGAGCTTCTCGCGAAATTGCCTCTGAACCAGTTTTTGAAGAAAAACACAGAAATGCATTTGAACAAAAACGAAAAGCATGAAAGTATAAAATCACTTTCAAAAACATATATAACACTCAAAAGTATTTTTGGGTTTGATTAGCAAGTACATGAGCATACACATCACATTTGCATATGTACAATCACATAAATGAGATAAGCATTATTTGAAGAAAATCTTGTGTGTTGTGGGTGAGTATTAAGTGTGGAATAGTCTTTAGATCAGAGTGAAGCTTCAATGATCAATTCAATTAAGTTGTACACAACTAGTACTCAGTCCAGTGGACTATCTCAATTATAGAAATGAACATATATGACCTCCCACAAGAGAATGATTACTAAACAAAGAAGCTTTTCATTTGGCTTCTGTATAAATTATAACATTTGATCCTTTTTGGATAATACATCTCTTTTTGAGATCGGTGCTTGAAATTTTTGAGATTTTAACATTGAGAGTTAGCCTTTGGCTTTTTGAGCACCATACATTTCAATATAAAAGTTGCTTTCTCTTTTTTCTAGTCAAATACTAGTATGTGCGTTAGGCTTTTACAGCTCATTATCTCTTTTCATTTGGAGATTTACATTTGATGAGTTCTATTGCAAAAACATAAAAGAAAAGGTGGGAAGATATATAGGCACAAGTCTATGCAAGTATCAAGACCATCAAGACTATTGACTAATCATTCATGACAAGTTTGAAGATCTATTTACAACTATCATACATAATTTTCAAGATTTCTCTCACAAAGATATATGTGTATACATAACAAGTTAAGCTCGTAAATGCACTATGCCATTAGTACAAAGGTACTAGGCCAAACTCACATATGATATACATAACACAAGCGATCAAACTTTTTAAAGATTTTTCAATTTTTATGGGTTTTTGAATTTTTTGAACACCCTCAAAAACAGAACAAGTAAAGTAAGATAAACAAAAACAGGTACAAACCAAAACTTGTAAAAGGAACATCCTATAAACCAGAAGTAATTGACACAAAATGAATTATGCATGTCATGATGCATGAACCTATAACACTAAACATCGAAAGTATTAATACATGGACATGTTGTAATGCTTATGCATAAGTACCCTTCTTCACACATACATCACGTGTGTTTGGGGTGATATCCCTATAGGATTGGGTATGATCGTTGTGACTTTCAAACCTTTTGGTGAAGCTTGCCAAACAGGTGGTGAATGCATTAATCATCCTCATCACATCCCTCACTCTGCGATCACCTTCTTGACCTTTTGATTGCTCAGCAACCCAATTCCTTTTGTTATTTCTTGGTCCTCTTGACCTTTGATCACTTGCATTCTTCAATACCCTCAGCTTATGACAATTTGGCCTGGTGTGTCCTTGAAGTCCACAGTGATGGTAGAAGTGGTTTGTTCTCGGGCCTCTTTATGATTTTGGAAGTGATTTCCCTTTGGCTTCAGACCTGACCACTAATTGGTTACAAGGCTTATTCAACTCCCGTTGGTCAGTCACATTCCTCTTCTTCCTCGGTTTCACTTTCTCAGCCTTTGTGGTAGCTACCATCGGTTCTTTGGCTTTTACAAACTCCACTTCCTTGGAGATATTGATAGTCAAACTACTCTATCTAGTATATCCCAATTCAGTTTTGTCAGAGAAAGGTTTTTGATGAGAAAGGACTTCATCAAGCTTCTTGGAGGAGGCTCACTCTACTTTAGCATTGGCTTGAACCACCTAAAGCTCAAGAAATTTATCTTTGAGTAGGCTTCGGTCAGCTCTTCATTCAGTGTCTCTATTTCACATTTGGCCTCTTTATATCACATGAGAAGACTTCTATAATCTTCCTCTGCCTCTTTATCTTTTTAATGGCTGCGTTAGCCACTTTTGCATATTTACCGGTCTTCTCAATTAGGAAATTGTATGTCTCTTGCAGTCCCACTGTTCCTTTATCTTCCTCATCATTAGACTCCTCAACTATCCCAATTGACTCCAATTCAGTGTGCTCACCAAGCTCTTCTACTAGCACACTCAAATCATCTAAAGATTCCACATGAGCAATGGTCATAAATGCAGAGAAGTTTCCCTCTCCATCACAGCTTTCATCTGAATCTGAATTAGAGGAATCAGAATCACTGAGAGTAGTGGCATATACCTTGCCCTTCCCTCTTAGATAGTTGGGACACTCCTTCTTGAGATGTTCATGGCCATTGCATTCATAACACACAATGCCTTGAGGGCATTGAGAATCCTACCCATCTTTCTTTTTAAACTCCTTCCTATCACCTTTGGAGGATGAAAACTTCCCTTTGCTGAACGGTTTCCCACTGTTCTTCATCTTCAGAAATTTTCGGAAGTTCTTTGCCAGGAATGCTACCTCATTCTCCACATCATATTCTTCGAAGGAATCATCCATTCTCTTGGTGATGGTTTTAAGAGCAAGACATTTGCTCGACTTGTGAGAAGGCAGTCCCAACTCATATTTTTGGAGAGATCTAATGAGCTCTTGAATTTTAATCTCATCTAAATCTTTACTTTCCTTTATAGTTGTGACTTTTGCACGGAAGCTCTACGGCAATGATCGAAGGATTTTCCTCACTATCTTTGAGTCCCCCGTCTTCTCACCCAAGTTGAACTTGCTAATAACCACCTCGTTCAGCTTGCTATAGAATGAGTCGAATGACTTGTCTTCACTCATTTTCAGCTCTTCAAATCGAGTGATTAGCATTTGCAACTTAGTATCCTTCTCCTTCTTCGTACCTTCATAGGTGGTCTCCAATATCTCCCACGCTTCCTTGGCAACTGTTATGTGAGAAATCTTATGAAACTCATCTGGAGAAACACCACAAAAAATTGCATTTAAAGCTTTATTGTTAGTATTAGCTGCCGCAAGTGTTGCCTTATTCCAAGTGGATTTAGCGACCTCCGGCCTAGTTCATCCTACATCTACTGCATCCCAAATAGTATCTTCAATTGAATACAAGAATATTTTCATTCGGACTTTCCAAAAAGCATAGTTACTACCATCAAAATATGGTAAAATATTTAAAGATTGAGACCGGTCCATCTCAAATGGGGTCAAGAATCGCACTAAGGTAATTAAACCACAGCTAGTGCACCCGCTCTGATATCAATTGAATGCTCGAAAATGTGTTGAAAAAACAAGAGCTGTTTAAACCCCCAAATTAAAGTTATGGCTCGATAGATTTTACTCTAACTTAATACTAAGTGCGGAATAGAGTAAATGCGAGCGGATAAACAAAAAGCTAATCTAATCCATATTCATAACAACACAGCAGTAAAATGAAAGGAAAAAGAGTAGGGAAGAAGGATACAAATACAAAGACAACACAATGATGTGTTATTGAAGAGGAAATCGAAGTTCTTGGTATAAAACCTCTCTGTCGCCCTCTAAGCGGTAATCGATCCACTAGACAATCAGTTGGGATACATGAGTTAGCAAAAGACCCTCCAAGCCTAGTCTACCCGATATACCTAAACCCTCCAAGCTCTTACTCTAACAAGGCTACTCGGAACCGTGTCTTGTCTAGCTCTCCGAATCCCACAACAAGCTCTATGTTGCATCTGCCATCCTTGGCTTCTTCCAATACTTCCCAGTAGCACCAAGACCTCACCGAATACTCTAAAAGGGTGTGGTAAGTGTTTGAGTTATCAACCTCTTAATGGTATGAAAATAGAGAGGTAGGAGTTAAGGAAAATTTACAAGCAATTATGTAGAGAAATGTGGGTATAACAATCTCTAACTCTCAAAGTTTGTGTGTGAGAGACCGCGCCCCCGGCCCCCTTTTTAAGGAATGTTGTTGGGCCAAACCCACGTGAATGGGTGGAGTCGTGTTATTGCCTCTCAAAATGGAGGTTCGACTAGTTATATTTTCCCCTTTAGATTAAGGGTTTTACAATAGAGTCGCCACTTATTTAATTATTGGAAAAATAAGAAAATCATAATTGAAAAATTCCTCATTTTATTAATTTGAAATTGAATTTACATTGAACATAAGAAATTACATGGCTTTGGTCCTAGATATAATCTAAGATAAAGTACATGACTTTGTTTCCTAATTACAATCTAGAAATTGAAAATTACAAGGATAAGCATTTGATCTACTAATCTTTGATCTAAGTTCGAAGGCTATGTTACAAGGTGGGAAGGTGTTAGGTACCCACCTTGCCCAGTGAAATCGGTCTTCTAGATTATGGTGGCCAACAATCATATCATATCATCTAATATGTCAATCAATTTACATATTGAATTCAATGTGTGTGCATGTGATAAACCCTAATTCAATTTATTAAATATTGCATTTGGATTGAAAAATAAAATTCTAGTGAATGTGTGTATATGGTAATAACCTAGATTCAAGGATTTGAAAGAATTATGAAACAAACATGTTTTTCATATTTTTGATGTAGATTTAAGATCAAAACTAGTGTTATGCATGAACATGTGATGAACAACCAAGAACATGTAAAGAACACATAAGAACATTTAAGAACATTCAAACATATTCAAGAGAATTTAAATAATCACTATCATACTTTAATCCTAAATCTTTATCATTGCAACACAATAAACAAGTTAGGGAAAGGGATTATACCTTCATGCAAGATCCATACGGTGGAAGAGGAGACTCTTGGTGGAGGTTTTAAGGGTGGAGGAAAAAGAAGAGTTAGGAGAGGAAGAATGAGTCTCACTCAATACCTTGAGTCTCAAGAAGACCAAGATATGACAAGACTACTCTACTTCACTAGAACTCAAGAGAGAAGAAGAGAGGGGGGTTTTTTGTGTGCTCTGGAATGAAGGAGAGGGAGAGTTTATATAGTAGTGGTGGAGGGAATATGAATGGAATGCCATTTAATAAGGGTTGACAAGGATTATGAACCTAGACCTCATTTTAGTCTTGGAGAAAATCTGGTGCATTAAATGGAGAGATTGGTGGGAGTGGAGAGCAAGCCAAAATTCGGTTTTCCCGTAACTACTGTAACAGCTTGTAGAGCCAACTTCGAAAAATCATATCTGACTCAATTATGATCGGAATTGTCTCGTTCTTGTGCTCAAATTGAAGCCCCGAATGTCTAGTTTCTGGAAAAATTAACCTCATTCACAAATTCAAAATATTCTGAGAGATATTGATGAAATGGTGAGCAGATGTCATTTGTTAGAAAATGGTTTCAACACAATTAACATTAAATGACTCCAATGACTCCCATTTCAGACTTAATTGGTTTCAAATTTACTCTAATTAAAAGATAATTTCATAAATTACTCATTGAATAATTAATGTTTGACTCTCTAATTAATTAGGTATATGCAACCTCACTATAAAATGTAGTCCTAACCAATCAAATTATGACGCGTCATTAATCTCAAATTGATTACACTTATAACCAATTGAAATCAATTGTTCATAATCACATATAGTTGGACTAAATTTGTGATAGTGCATCTCAGCCATTAAAATTTGATTTGATGATAACTTTCAATCTGATGGTCCGATTAGGGCTTATGACCAGTCGATTTGATCGTTACAACATCAAGATCATTTTAGTGAAATCAGATTAGGAATCTAATGGCTAGAATCAAGATGCATATTTTCAAGGCAAAATTACCCTTTTACCCTCAATGTGAGGTTAAATGTGGGTTGCAAAATGGGGTGTCAACATTGTGGTTAGGGTTTTCTCTCAAAAGTACTCCTCAACATTTATGGGTAATGTGGGTATAAATAGTGTAGGCAAAGAAAGTGTGTATCAGAAATGACAGTATGGCAAAGCATAATGTTTCGTAGGTGTCTCGTGGGAAGGCCTTACCTGTGAGCTACTTGCGAAACACAACTGTTTCTATCCTGTCATGACTCTTTGCATTCCAGTCATGCGCAGGCACATGCTTAACTTCGCAAGATGCTTAGTTGCGAGCTACCTACAAAAACAGCTTTAGTCTTCATGCCTTGAGTCTTCACACACCCTCTCTCTCACATAACTCTTACAATGAAATCCCACAAATAATATAGGGTATAAAAGATTGAACATAATTACAATCAAATTTGGCATGGAATAAAAGCCAACAAAACATATAGTTGTAAATTACAACTTTACAAATAGTCTTGGGTTTTGAGAATAATGTAATTATTTTTGCCAAAATATAGAATAATTGTTTGCCCAATAGTGTTGGGTTTTTTTGATAAAATAATATTGGGTTTTTTGTAAAAGTTGCCAAAATAATATTGGGTTTTTGTAAATAGTTGCCAAAATATTATTGGGTTTTTGTAAATAGTTGCTAAAATAGTATTCGGGCTTTTTTTAAATAGTTGCCAAAATAGTATTTGGGCTTTTATAAATAGTTTGAGATTTTGAAAAAATATTGTCATGTAGTAACGGACTTTAGGGTGTCGTATAACAACTAGTTTTAGGGTGCCGTGTAGCAATGAGTTTTAGAGGTGTCGTGTAGTAACGGACTTTGTAAAGAGAGTTTTGTTGGGCTTTTGGATTTTGCCCACAATGTAAATGAGTTTGGGCTTTTTGTAGAGATAATATTATTTTATGGCCCAATTTTGGTAGTAGTATGTTAAGTATTTGTGTGAGAGCCTAAGTTGGGTAATATGTGGGATATAATGGGTAATATTTGTAAGAAAGCCCAAGATAATTTATGGGGCTTATATGAGAAATATTTGTGGGAGCCCAAGTTGAGTAATAATATGGAGAATATTTGGGTAATATGTAGAGAGTATTTGTGGCAAATATTTGTGTGGCCCCAAAATAGTTTATGGGCTTGTTTGGCTATTTTAGTGAGTAGGCTAATAAGATTAAGGCCTGAAATTTTGTACCTGAACAGACATTATGCTGCCCGTTTGTCTTTTCTCCCTCAAATTGTCTTATTTAATTATATATGTAC
Source organism: Quercus suber (assembly GCF_002906115.3). NCBI lineage: Eukaryota > Viridiplantae > Streptophyta > Magnoliopsida > Fagales > Fagaceae > Quercus > Quercus suber. The sequence goes on from NW_027069505.1 coordinate 495,772, forward strand.
ATCCACTATATATATAGTTCATAAATTTGTAATTAATATGATAAAATCAGTGGCCATGAACAACGAATTTGCTCAAGAAAATGGCGTACGAATTGCATTATCCGCCTTTCTTTTTTAATCTGCTGGAAGCACAGCTAATGAGTTAATGCCTTAGACGTCACACGTGGAGCTCATCACGAATCATTATAGATTTTTGATTTAATTAGTCGTTTGGGTGCCCTTATGAACTTTGATCAACTTTATTTAGCTAGGTACAAGAGATTTTTTTAACACAGACACATACATACATATATGTAAATTGTCAAAATTTAATAGTTGTAAAAAAATTAAAAGGGTAATTACAAATTACTCACTTGTAGTATAGCATGTTTACACATTCTTTAGTTATGATTTAAAAAGTTGCACTTTACGCCGTAATATTCATTAATCTTACTTTCATAACCTACCTCATAGTTTGTTGTTCATTAAACATATTATAGCCCATGCGCAACTCAATAAATCAATTGTAAACTCATATATTTGTATAACAATCAAATTAATTAATTTGAGTTAGTCTATGATTAGCCTTGAGTTAGTCCAAGGTTCTCTAGCATAGATATAAACCCTATTTGGGTTCATTGTAATTTAAGTTTTTAATATCAAATATGCAGCCATCACTGGCTTTTTATCATAGACGTAGGCTGTTAAGCTGATCCATACAAACCCTTTTTATTTTTTATTTTTTATTTTTCGCTCTCTTTTTCATGTTTCCACTCATCACTCAATCACTTGCTCTTTGTTTCATGCTTCCGTTTATTACTCAATCACACAACAACGTTAACACTATTAAAGAAAATATTATATTCCACTCACTTAGGCTAAATCAATCTCCAGAAGTCTTGTTGAAAGCTATATTGGAATCTTAGTCATTTTTTTCTTTCTTTGACTTCGCTAATTCATTGATTAAGATGGGAAAGAAGTATAAGTCCTCTTACTGCATCAAGTGGAGAAATACACTAAATTAATTTTACTACTAGTTAATCTGAATTGTAAGGTCAATCAAGTCACAATGACTAGTAGATTTTTTTTCTTCACTTCTATAATGCTCTTTCGGAGATATATGTGGGGTGAAGTTCGAGTCAGAATCCCTCAACTTAATAAGAACCAAGGAATATCCTAAGTTGGGTAACTTCCTTTAAGATGAGACAAGATGTGGTTAAAGCATCAAAATTCAAAATCGACCTATGTAGCTATCAATTACCATAATACTTCCTATCAAAAAAAAAAAAACCATAATACTAATACCAAAATCGACCTATGTAGCTATCAATTACCATAATACTTCCTATCAAAAAAAAAAAAACCATAATACTAATACCAACAAAAATTTTATTGAACATTCTTAATGCACAACTAAGTAAATTGGTTGATTTCCTTTAAATAAGATGAGATAAGATATGCACCAAATCGACATTTTTTTTTAATATATATATAATATAGACAGAATACACAAAGATTGAGGAAAGAGAGAGTGGGAAGGCAAAACTTACAATTAAATTGACATATATAGCTATCAATTACCATAATATTAATACCAATTAAATTTTTTTTAGTGAACATTCTTAATGCACGCCTTACTGAATTGTGCGCCAAAGTGGTTGCACGTAAAAAGCTTTATATCTTCCACAAGCACTAATGCTTCTGAGTGTGTTTTGATTTGATTCAAAAACTTGCAACAGAAGCCCACTTTCTATCAATTTGATTAACTGTTCAATCCACCATAGTATTCTTTCAATTAACTACAACTTTGCTAATATTTAAACTAATAATCTGTTAGGTTTACTTAACTATCAATTGAAATGCATTTTTTTGAACTCAGGCAAACACTGATTGCATCTGCCATACATCACCAGCACTTAAATTATTTTGTAATAGATTATACAATTGCCAATTCTCTCATGATCTTGGTTATAAATTAAGGGGTAAATTACGTATTTAGTCCTTAACTTTTTTGTTGTATCTTCTGTGTCAATTAGATTCTTATCTTTATTTTGGTATTATGTCAAAATGATTCTTACCATTAAGTGATAAATAAAAAATACTGACATAATTAACAGCCAAAATAAAGTATTAATTTAATGCCATATAGACAGCCATGTCAGACATCACCTAACACTTAACTGTCCATCAAGACCGTATAAATCACATTATCTTATAAATCACATTATCAGTTGTGTGGAAGCCATTGAAGTAACCATGAAGAAGTCTAACAGCTTTTATGGTTATTCTTTGATTATGGCTTTCTTTATGTTGTTCCCTGGTGCAAGGTCTCAGCTGACCCCATATTTTTATGAGAGAACTTGTCCAAATCTTCTCAATATTGTGAGGTATGAGGTGGAAAAAGCTTTCTTCAAGGAAATTCGTATGGCTGCCTCTTTGCTTCGGCTTCACTTTCATGATTGCTTTGTAAATGTGAGTTTGAGCATCAATTTTGTTGCCAACATTTCATTTATGTCCATCAAAATTAATAACAGCCAAAATAAAGTATTAATTTAATGCCATATAGACAGCCATGTCAGACATCACCTAACACTTAACTGTCCATCAAGACCGTATAAATCACATTATCAGTTGTGTGGAAGCCATTGAAGTAACCATGAAGAAGTCTAACAGCTTTTATGGTTATTCTTTGATTATGGCTTTCTTTATGTTGTTCCTTGGTGCAAGGTCTCAGCTGACCCCATATTTTTATGATAGAACTTGTCCAAATCTTCTCAATATTGTGAGGTATGAGGTGGAAAAAGCTTTCTTCAAGGAAATTCGTATGGCTGCCTCTTTGCTTCGGCTTCACTTTCATGATTGCTTTGTAAATGTGAGTTTGAGCATCAATTTTGTTGCCAACATTTCATTTATGTCCATCAAAATTATTCTGTTATTTGTCTCTTTCATAACTTTTAATTGGTGTTTTACTCTTGTTGTGAACAAAGAATTTCTCGTAAATTTACTTTTGTTTCATAAGAAAAATGCTAATTGGTCATAAAAGGGCTGATAATTTTAATTAATGAAACTAATTCTCCCAAGAATCAGCTGAGGAATTCACATCTCGATTAATGCTTGTCAAATTAAGGAGAGATTTTTCATTTACAAAACGGATTTTTCTATTAGGATCCTCAAAATATTCCTTGGTACATTTGTTTATTTTTAAAGGTACTTTTTTGAATATGTGAGAAGTGGGAAGGCTTATGAAGCCCCTCTCAAAGTCTCTTAGGTGGGGTTTGGATAGCACTGAATTGTGCGTTGCGTTTTGTGCGTTGCGTTTTCTCTTCTTTTTTTTTGTCAGCTGCATTAGTGGGTCCCGTGCACTGTTTATGGGACCCACAAATCTTACTTTTTAGCAACTTTTTCATTAAAAATAGATCTCACGGCACTATTCACGCATTTAAAAATTATTTTGTTACAATGTTTTTAGTTTTCAGTTTTTAGTTTCAGTAAAATAAGTTCTATTCAAACGGACCCTTAACTTAATTGTTTTTGCCTTTAAACTCTTATGAGGCAAAAGTCATGGCCTCATTGTATAATTAAAAACATAATAATATTTTCTTTGCCCTTTCTAGGGTTGTGATGGATCAATACTGTTGGATGTAAGTGATGGTGAGAAGGTTTCCTTTTCCAATTTAAACTCAGTTAGAGGATTTGAAGTTGTAGATGATATTAAAAGAGCTGTGGAATACGAATGTAGTGGTGTTGTATCTTGTGCTGATATACTAGCCATAGCTGCTCGAGATTCCGTCGTCATAGTAAGTTTTTTTCTTTATAAATATTATTACATATATTTGATCACTAGTAGAATAATATACTTATAGTGGTTTTAAAATGTAATAATTTCACTATTTTATGAGTTTAACAAAACCCCATATAAGTTGTACTTGAATTTACTCTAATTACTAAAAATTAGTGCATGAGAATTATATATAAGTGGAATTTTGATTATAGAAAAATTAAAACATGGCTTATTAGTATATATTCCTAAAAAATAATATAATATAATGGTTATGCTATCTTTTTATGGATTTTCTAACATTAAAACACAGCTTAGTATTTACATAGGTAGTGCATTATCGTTAAAATCGGTCTTAAGTATTATAAAATTTGTTTATCTATGCTTCCATATGCATGGAGATACACATTAATTATAAAATATTGCCCTCCCTAAAGTTAAATTTTGACTCCGCCACTGTTGCCTTAGACATTCTAAGTCACTTGCTGCCACAAGCTGATATGTCCACTGTAAACTGAACCAAACTTCTAGTAGTATAGAATATGCAAAAAGCCTAGTGACACAAAACAGTTGACATAGAATAGTTAAAGTGGTATCAATAATAGACTCAAGTAAAAGTGATATTGCTCTAATAACGACAAACCATTTAAACAATGATAAAAACATTGTGTCCCTAATATTACTCACAGAATATATTATATTGACTGAACTTTTATGTACAAACTAATTTAGCATGTATGTTCTGTGATGGTCTGCAGACTGGAGGACCAACATGGAATGTTCTGTTGGGCAGAAGAGACGGATTTGTGTCAAGCAAAGCTGCAGCAAATAATTCAATTCCTTCTGCATTTGACTCACTGTATAATATCACTTCCAAGTTCAAAAAAGTAGGACTCGATGTAACCGATGTGGTATCCTTATCAGGTACTTAAGTTTCGCGTAAAGTATTCTAAAATTCTGCTAACATAATACGTAATGTATTAACATGTTCTCACAACTAAAATCACCTTGATGACCTTAAATTAATAGTCTCTGATATTTAAGGTTATTTCTCTTTTTTTTAATTTGTAATCACACATCCTCTCTAGTATTGATGAGCCACATTATATGATTAAATTTATTTTTTCAATTAATGCTTTGNAATTTGATATTTTATTTGGAGGCACTTGAGAAGGATGAGCTAGTCATTTATAAGGTTTATTTATTTAGTTATTTATTATTATTATTATTATTATTATTATTATTATTATTATTATTATTATATTGTTGCATTTACATGCAAAACAGCCATTCGAATCCCAGTTCTCACTGTATAGGGGCCAAGAGCTTCTCAGCTTAGTAGCACTTTTGGCCTTTCCATGGCCTATGGGGAGGGCTCAGGTTCAGTTCTTTAGGCTACATCCCTCTATTTGATGTAGTAAAAAAAGATTATCCATATGTGATGAGAGTTAGGTTTAAATTCTATATGGCTTAATTATCAAATTAACTAAATTATTCAATTCTTAACTGGGTAGTTAATATCACTGCGCACCTTTGGTGTGGTGGTCACTTCACAAGTATAAATACTTGTGGGATATTGGAGGTAAGGGTCGGGGTTCAAATCTCTAGGAAGAAGTTTCACATATATATACACTTAGATTAGGCTAGAGTAAAAAAAGAAAAAAAAAAAAAAGTAGTTAATTAATCAATATTCAAAGCACAATGCTCAATATTGATAAACACATTCAACAATATAAAGAGTATACACCCCAAATGCGCACACACAAAAATAGTATATGTTCACAAAGTGAAAACCCAAATCAGAATGCTTTAGGATTAGGACCAACTCAACAAGTCCACCAAAACTCCCCCGGTTAACATCTCAAATTCTTTATGTATTAATTTTTTTTTTCATAAAAATATATATGTAAATTAATAATACAATTTGGAAACAATTATATAATAAACTCTATAATTTAATATCATTTTTAAGTTACACTCTAAAGTCTATGCACAAATGATTATAATATGGTTTTAAAATGTAATAATTTCACTATTTTATGAGTTTAACAAAAATTTATTTTTTCAATTAATGCTTTGAGCGTTTTGGTTTTTGTATAGGTTCTCATACAATTGGACTAGCTAGGTGTGCTGCCTTCAACAATAGGTTGTTCAACTTCGAACAAACGGGTCGTCCAGACAGTTCTATGGATGAACATATGCTGTTCCAGTTGCAACTTTTGTGCCCAAACGTTAGTAGCTATAGTGCTGACTTAGACTCGAAGATCGGAAACTTGACAACACCCCTAGATCGAGACTCACCAATAGGTTTCCCAACTAATGATTTTGACAACCATTACTTTCAGAACTTGCTTAATAGAAAGGCCCTACTTAGCTCCGACCAAGTTTTGTTGAATAGTTATGAAACTAAACGTTTGATTCAAGATTATAGCATTAGCACGGATCGTTTCTTTGATGACTTTGCCAAGTCCATGGTCAAGATGGGGAATATAAGTCCGCTTCTTGGGTCCCGTGGACAGATACGCAAGAACTGCAGGAGAGTTAATTGATGATCAACTGTGCTGAACTTATCCAATATTTGATGAAAATGAGAATAAGATATGTACTAAAATCTGCTTCTCAATCTATGGTCAGTGCTGTCATGTTTATCATTATGACTTGTTTTATGTTTCTATTGTGTGGTTTTGGTTCTGTTGTTTGCATTACTAGAAATAAGTTTGGGACATGTACAATGTAAGTATAACGTTCTCCATTAGTTTTAATGGGAACAAATGTAAGATCTGTGGAGCAACCATGCTATTGTTAAAACTTAATTATAATTGTGATCCAAAGTCATCCCTTTAATTATCACTTCAAATATCTACTTTTGTAAACCACAAAAGCATTTCATAAGATTTTGATTATTGGTAAGATATTCTAAATTGAATCAATCGAAAGTTAGTTTCAAGGTAGCAATACCTTTAGATCTTATGCCTATATAATCTCATGGTCAAAACATAAGTTATATAATACAGTTTTATGTCATGCATTTATATCATATCTAAAAGTCAAAGCCTAACATTTAATGTTGAACCACATCATTAGTCATGTCACTATTTTTTATTGTAGATTGCAGTCTAATACAGCCAATTTCTGTCATTTCAGTCCAGTTCGGTACAGTTTAGTCCATTTGGTCCATATTGATCCATTCGGTCTATTTGGCTCAGTTTTTTCCACTTTGATCCATTGTGGTCCATTTTGGTACATCCAGTCTATTTCGGTGCACTTAACTTAATTAAAAATGAGAAAAGATATCTTTGGGTTGAGAGTAACTATTCTAAAGACGTCTTTAATACTATTTGTTGTGCTATACCATCATAGCCCCAATAGTTGAGATTTGGAGGTGTGGCTTTTTCACTCCCATAAAGTAGAATTGATGCATTGCATTCTATTTGTGTTTAAGAGAGAGAGAGAGAGAGAGAGAGTACATTCATGTATGTATGAAGCTTGTACTAATTTTATAACTATGAGATTTATATGGCCATGACTTGAAGTATAATTTCCGTTCATTGATATAGGGACTAAGATACTTTTTGGACCCTTGAATCATCAAATTCAATGATGTGTTCTTCAATGGTATGAATGGTCTTTTGATCCTTACTTTATCTCTTTCCATTAGGATGTGATGTCTCTAGACTCAAGTCCCCCTCCATTGGAATTAGAGAAAGGATGGTCAAAGAGGGAGAAGACATTAAGACGGCTAATTGTATAACATTAGGGATGGCAATTTATGCCCGACCTGCGGGTACCCTACCCAGCCCGACCCAACCCTAATGGGTTGGGTTTTACCCGGTCCAATAAAGAATAGGGCCAGGTCTAGGTTTTTTTAAAAAAAACCCGAAACGGGTCGGGGTCGGGTCCAAGTTTTGGCAAAAACTTGACCTGAACCCGGACCTGACCCCACCTAGTTAGCTTAAGTATAAAATTACAAAAAAAAAAACCTACCTATATATATATATATATATTACAAACCCTAACCTAAACTTCATTTCTCTCATTTTTCTCTCAACTCCAGCCGCCTCCCTCACTGACTCTCAATCTCAATGACTCTCACTCTCCTTAATCAGCTCCACCAAGACTCTCAAAGGCACAAATCAAGTTCAGACACTCACATCTCATCCTCACCCTCACTCTCATTCACTCACCGTCATTGACCCACCCTCACCCTCATGGAGAAGCACAAATCTCGTTGTGGTTGTCGTTTTTGTCGTAGAGGAGCCCGTGATTGTTAGATCGAAGAGAGATTTAATGGTCTGAGTTCTTTTTTCTTTTTCTTTTTTGGTTCATTTTTTTTTTTTGGGTTCATTTCCTTTCTCCGTAGTTTTTGTTTTTGGGTATTTGTTTGAGGATTCAATGTGTAAAAATCGGAGTGAATGTTGTGTTGATGTAAAAATCTGTCCATAAATGTAAAAATCGGAGTTTTGTTTCTTCCATAAATGATAAATGGAGTTTGAGGATTTAACTGATAATAATGTTTTTTTTTTTAAAAAAAAAAAAAATTAAGATTGGGTTGGGTTGTGCAGCCATGGAATAGGCCCAGAAGTGGCTAGACGGGCCCGCGGGGCTCGTGGAGACCCGACGGGTTGGGTTTAGGTCTTAAAAAAAAGACCCATTTATTAAACGGGCTGGGTCTAAGTAACAGGGGAGGACCCGCGGGTTGGGTCCGGGTATTAAAAAACCCGGCCTGAACCCGACTCATTGCTATTCCTATATAACATTTAGTCGTGCCTTCAAGCTCGTATAACTTCATCTATTTTAAAGTGACGTGAATTTAATATAAGAAACTAAAGGATGTAAATTGCTATCCAAAAATGTCGAAAAGCATAAAAATTAATATATCTTTGATGATAGATAAGAGAACAACTTTTAATGTTGACAAACTTGATGATACATAGTCATACCCTTTTAAACAAGAAGAAAAATTATTCCAGACAAAAAAATAAATAACAAAACACCAAAGAACAAGGAGATATGGTAATGTAGTACTCTTAATTAATGCTATCCTCTAGGCGTGGGAGGAGCTAGACCAGCCTTAAGAGCTTCAATGGTGGTAGTATTGGTCTTGAAGGATTTAGCCAAGACAACAGCGTCAATGCCAGTAGTGAACAAAGTGTTGGGAATTGAAACGGTTCCAGCATTTGCACTCCCAAATGCTGCAATCGCTACAACAGGTATTTGTGCATCAGCATTGTACTGGAAGTGCACAAGTCCCTTTGGGAACACAAAGATATCACCCGTTTGTAGTGTCTGAGTAAAGAGCTTGTTGGTTGTATCGACAAACCCGACTTGAAGGGTACCTTCAACCACGAAAAGAAGCTCTGAAGCGCGAGGATGAATGTGGGGTAGGTTAGTTGTGCCAGCCAGGTATTCAAGGACAGCATAAGAAACACTCTGCCCATTGAGAGCAGAGAACTCAGCCAAGCTTACTTTCGAGACTTTGAGGGTTGTGGAAGGGCCTTCCTTAAAAAGGTCACGCAAGCCAGTGAACGTGAAGAAATTCTCATCAACGTTGGTGACATTTGGGGGGACTATAAAATCAGTGAGGATGTCTTTAAAATGAAGGCCCTAATTTTTTTTTTTTTAAGAATAGTAAGTATTTTTAACACACACACGGGGTGGGGGGAAAAGATTTTTTAAAGAAAGTTACAGTAATATATATCCAAAAGAGTTTAACTCTTAAATACACAACACATGTTTTAAATATCTTTTACTCACACTCATTTTCAAATGTAGGATTAACCCACTAATTTTTTTTTTTTTTTTGGAGAATACTAAGTATTATTCAACAAGCATTGATCACTTTCTTGTTGAATAAGCATATGCTTTTTCAAAAGCAACTTGATAAACTTTTTTTTTTCCATATATAGTAAACGCTATAACTAATATTCTTTAAGCATTCACTAAAATATGCTAATAGTTTTTTTTTTTTTCCTTTTTAATTTTATAATTCTATAGTTTTGAGAGGGGAGATTTCAATCATGGACATTTATGTTGAAAGTACAAGCTAGAGATTTCCCAAAAAGTCTTTAAACAAAAGGAATGAGCAGTTTGCTCTAGCGAAGATGCACAAGAGAAATTCACCAAATTAGGGACATAAAAAAGAATCAGTCAAGCTACATGGCTCTTAACAAATCTATGCTAATAATTGATACTAACTAAATTATATTGAAATTATTTTATTTGGATTAATTAGATTTAATTATTTTTTTTTGTGAACTTATAAAAAGTTTATTCACCAACCATGTATTGTTAAAAATTTAATACTTTTTACTAAAAATGAACTAGTATATTATCAATAAATTACAAATAAATATTTGATATTTTGTGAGCTAATTTACAAATCTACATAATCTATATAATTCTAGGGCTATATAATTATATTAAATATATTTATAGCATACCTATAAATATATAATAATATATATTTAAATTGAGCCTTCATGAGCTTGTCATAGCTAAAAGTCAAAGCATAGCATTTAATATTACTACACTCCTGTTAAGTCACATCATTAGCCATATCACTATTTTTTATTGATTTGTTCCTCTAATTTTTTTGATAATATTAAAAAAAAAATTAAGAGTAATGAATTGAAGTAAGAGCAATGAAGAAAAAGAAAAGTGTGGAAAGAGTTATTTCTAAATTAAAATAGATGAATTTGTAAAGGAAAAGTATATATAAAGTTAAAACATTCTAATATATTATTAGGAAAAAAAACAAACGTACAAGATAAATGTGTGAAGTCAATCGGTTAATATATTTAATATTATCAAAAAACTAGAGGAGCAAATCAATTAAAAAAAACTGAGATGTGGCCGATGATTCAGTCCATTTGGTCTAATTTGTTCTATTTGGTCCATTTTAGTCTAATGCAATCTATTATATCCACTTTGGTCTAATTCAGTCCATTTGGTTCACATCAGTCCATTTTGGTCTAATTAAGTCTATCTCGGTCCAATTCAGTCCATTTAGTCTAATTTTATCTATTTGGTCTACTTTAGTCCATTTAGGTCGCCTAGTGGCCTATGTCCATGGTGTAAAATCTAAACAGTTACAGAAAGGAACCTTAATATATATGGTATGTATAAGAGCTATAGGGTCTAGGGTTAGCCTAAATAGACTTAATCTACACTAAGTTGGGCAACTTGAACCAATGCATAATAAACCAATATAATAATATTATCTTTAACAAAAACACAGCCATCCATCTAAGTTACCAGAATGCTAATACTGACAAAATTTAAATCTTAAACATTCTTAATGCACGCATAACTAAATCGTGCGCCCAAGTGGCAGCAAAAAGCTTTAGCCCTTCCACAAGCACTAATGCTTCTGAGTGTGTTCTGATTCATGAACTTGTATGAGAAGGTCATTTTCTATGCAATCTGATAACAATGAATCCACTACTCTTTCAATAAAATTAATAAGTGTCGGAAATATTAAAACTACTAATATGTGAGGTTTATTTAAGTATCAAATTCAGAGCAGTATTGAATTCAGGCAGACACTATCTGCAGCAGCCATACATCATCAGCACTTACAAAGTAACAACATATCAATTATATTATAACAGATTATAAACTTGCTAAGGCACAAATTGTCTCGGCTATAAATTAAGCTTGCAAGATGTTGCATGCATCAGGCCTTAACACTTAAATTACATTATTTTTTTGAGTATCTTTGCATCCCTCGACTACTTGTGTGGAAGCTATTGAAAAATCATGAAGAAGTCTGATAGCTTCTATGGTTATTCTTTGATTCTGGCTTTCTTTATGTTATTCCTTGCTGCAAGGTCTCAACTGATTACAGATTTTTATAAGACCTCATGTCCAAATCTTATGGGTATTGTGAGGAAAGAGGTTCAAAATGCTATCAAGATTGAAATGCGAATGGCTGCCTCTTTGCTCCGGCTTCACTTCCATGATTGCTTTGTGAATGTAAGTTTATGCATCAAATTTTCTTTATCAACATTTCTTTAATGTCCATCAAAACTATCCTGTTAGTTGTCTATTTCAATACCTTAATAGCTGTTTTCAGCATACTTGTTTCATGACTCATGAGAAAGATACCCTAGCTAGGTCATGAAGGGTTTATAATTTTTAAGTATTGAAACTAATTATTCCAAGAGTTATTTGAAGAACTCAAAGAAACCCCTTGATTAATGCTTGTCAAATTAAGGTTTTCTCATTACCAAAAGGGAATTCAACAAGGACACTCAAAGTATTTGTTGGTATTCTTGTTTATCCGAAAAGTACATTCTCTTTTAAATATATCAGAAGTGGATATGCCTATGAAGCCACTTACCATATTTTAAACTTCCTTTCTCTTTAACTTTTTGGGGCAACTTAATGGCCTCATTGTATCATAAATAATTAGTAAAATTTTCTCTGCCTCTAATGTATAGGGTTGTGATGCATCAATACTATTGGATGTAAGCGATGGTGAGAAGTTTGCCGGTCCCAACTTAAATTCAGTTAGAGGATTCGATGTTGTAGATAATATCAAAACCTCCGTGGAGAGTGCATGTCCTGGTGTTGTATCGTGTGCTGATATAGTAGCCATAGCTGCAAGAGATTCAGTGCTCTTAGTAAGTTTTAAAATTTTTTTTTCCTGGTTGACATATATATATGATCACTATTCACTGGTTCACTACTCACCAAGTATACTTATCAACTTCAGGTTCAGAAAAATTAAATGATGGTCATTTATAATTGCTATTATTATTGTATTAAAGAATACATGTGGTCTGCCTTGATTAATTTGTTGAGGTATATATGTATTGTCAACCCTAAAATTTTTATGACCGATACAATTAGTTGTTATTGTTGTAGTATATTATTGCAGCAACATGCTAAACAGCACATTAGAATCAGTGGAATAATATTAGAGAAATCAGTGGAATAATATTAGAGAAATATTTAATGTTGAAGGACCTTCCAAGAACACAAAAAGTCTTATGAAATCTGAGTTCAAAATTATCTATCAACATTTATCATCATGTTTTGTAATGGTTTGCAGAGTGGAGGACCTACATGGAAGGTTCTGTTGGGCAGAAGAGATGCGCTAGTGGCAAATCAATCGGGAGCAAATACCGGGCTTCCTTCTCCATTTGACAACCTGGGTACAATCACTCTTAAGTTTGCAAATGTAGGCCTCAATCTCAAAGACGTGGTGTCCTTATCAGGTACTTGTTACATAAATTACACTACAAATTTGACTAACATAATATGCAAATATTGAAGAATGTTAAGCAAAAGTTCTCTCAAATTTACCCAACTAAAATTGCCTTCAAAATTCCATCAAAAATATATATATATATATATATATTTCCTTCATAATCATAAGGGTAATAACGTTTGATTTTTGTTTTTCAATTTTTAAACATTCAATTCTAGTCCTTCAAAATTTTAAAATATAGTCCATCCATTTATTTTTCTATTTGCATGACTACGGCATGTTAGAGCACTCATATTAAAGGACCCCATATTTAAAGGAACTAAAATTAAACAAAAATGCAAATAAAAATGGTTGGAAAGCAATAAATAAATGGAAAAAATTATAAAGGGATCGGTCAAACTAAATTGTTACATTTTAAAATTTGGAAGAACAAAATCAAACATTTTAAAATAAGGAACCAAAATCAAACAAACTCCATACTTGAAGGACCAAAAATTCAGTCTACCTTAAGTTTAATTAAAATTCTTATATGTTATATACTCCCTGTTACAATATTATAGTTATCCATCAGAATTCTTGAGATGGCACTAATTCTTGGTTCATACAATTCTTTAATATATGACAAACCACTTATTAGATGATTAGATTCTTTGATTGATGCATTGTATAGGGGTCATACAATTGGACTNTTGGTCTACTTTAGTCCATTTAGGTCCATTTGATATACTTTGATCCACTTCAATCCATGTCGGTCTAATTTAGTATATTTCAATCTATTTTAGTCCAATTCAACCAATTCGGTCCACTTCTTTAAAGTAAAGAATTCTGAAGATCCAGTATTCTAGTATATGTAAGCAATCAAATCAAGCTATGTTAATTCTCTTATTTTCTCTTTCCCTCTCTACATCATTTTATTTTACCCTTAGATTTAGTCTCAGTGATTTGCATGTTAGATTAGGTCATTTATTGGAGTTTAAGTGATAACTCAACGGTAACAGTATTTTTCTTTGGTTCAAATCCCACTTCTTCCTCTCCCCATCACTATCTATCTATCAAGATCATGCAAATCATTATTTATATCCAGTGAACATTCACTTCACTCAGTAGGTATATCCGTACCTTGTTATGCAATGATTTCAATCAAATGTTCAAGAGTGTCATGATCTATATCATCCTCATTTAACATGTCATGGCAACTTAGATGATGGTTCATCTATATGTTAAAACCTAGCTAGTACGTACTGAGTGTGCTTTTAGCAGGTCAAATGCAGTGAGTGTGTTATGTGTGACACATGGACTACCATGTAAACATATTGTATCTTGGTCAGTTGTTCAATCAAAATGTCAAACCCCATATAACAACAATCAAATCAACAACTCTAATTGGATACTACGGAATATGCTAACTAAGATTAATAAATTCCATCAAATAAGATGAGACAAGTAAAATTAATTAGAGCATTAAAAATATCGGGCCAAAATGAAAACTATTCAATAAATTGAAGGAAATAAAAAATACAATAGAAATGTAAAAGAGAGAGAGAGGACATTAGGGTTACGTGGTTCGGCCTAGTGGCCTATGTCCATGGTGTAAAATCTTAAACAGTTACAGAAAGGAACCTTAATATATATGGTATGTATAAGAGCTATAGGGTCTAGGGTTAGCCTAAATAGACTTAATCTACACTAAGTTGGGCAACTTGAACCAATGCATAATAAACAACTATAATAATATTATCTTTAACAAAAACACAGCCATCCATCTAAGTTACCAGAATGCTAATACTGACAAAATTTAAATCTTAAACATTCTTAATGCACGCATAACTAAATCGTGCGCCCAAGTGGCAGCAAAAGCTTTAGCCCTTCCACAAGCACTAATGCTTCTGAGTGTGTTCTGATTCATGAACTTGTATGAGAAGGTCATTTTCTATGCAATCTGATAACAATGAATCCACTACTCTTTCAATAAAATTAATAGAATGTCGGAAATATTAAAACTACTAATATGTGAGGTTTATTTAAGTATCAAATTCAGAGCAGTATTGAATTCAGGCAGACACTATCTGCAGCAGCCATACATCATCAGCACTTACAAAGTAACAACATATCAATTATATTATAACAGATTATAAACTTGCTAAGGCACAAATGTCTCGGCTATAAATTAAGCTTGCAAGATGTTGCATGCATCAGGCCTTAACACTTAAATTCATTATTTTTTTGAGTATCTTTGCATCCCTCGACTACTTGTGTGGAAGCTATTGAAAAAATCATGAAGAAGTCTGATAGCTTCTATGGTTATTCTTTGATTCTGGCTTTCTTTATGTTATTCCTTGCTGCAAGGTCTCAACTGATTACAGATTTTTATAAGACCTCAGTCCAAATCTTATGGGTATTGTGAGGAAAGAGGTTCAAAATGCTATCAAGATTGAATGCGAATGGCTGCCTCTTTGCTCCGGCTTCACTTCCATGATTGCTTTGTGAATGTAAGTTTATGCATCAAATTTTCTTTATCAACATTTCTTTAATGTCCATCAAAACTATCCTGTTAGTTGTCTATTTCAATACCTTAATAGCTGTTTTCAGCATACTTGTTTCATGACTCATGAGAAAGATACCCTAGCTAGGTCATGAAGGGTTTATAATTTTAAGTATTGAAACTAATTATTCCAAGAGTTATTTGAAAACTCAAAGAAACCCCTTGATTAATGCTTGTCAAATTAAGGAGTTTCTCATTACCAAAAGGGAATTCAACAAGGACACTCAAAGTATTTGTTGGTATTCTTGTTTATCCGAAAAGTACTTTCTCTTTTAAATATATCAGAAGTGGATATGCCTATGAAGCCACTTACCATATTTTTAACTTCCTTTTCTCTTTAACTTTTTGGGGCAACTTAATGGCCTCATTGTATCATAAATAATTAGTAAAATTTTCTCTGCCTTTAATGATAGGGTTGTGATGCATCAATACTATTGGATGTAAGCGATGGTGAGAAGTTTGCCGGTCCCAACTAAATTCAGTTAGAGGATTCGATGTTGTAGATAATATCAAAACTCCGTGGAGAGTGCATGTCCTGGTGTTGTATCGTGTGCTGATATAGTAGCCATAGCTGCAAGAGATTCAGTGCTCTTAGTAAGTTTTAAAATTTTTTTTTCCTGGTTGAAATCTAGGTGTCTTCTCTTCAGCAATAGGTTGTTCAACTTCGCCGGAACAGGCAATCCAGACAGTACTTTGGATACGAATATGTTGTCCGATTTGCAAAATATATGCCCAGTGAATGGTGATGCAAACAAGGCAACATTCCTGGATCGAAACTCAAATGATTTGTTTGACAACCACTACTTTCAGAACTTGCTCAATGGAAAGGGTCTTCTTAGTTCTGACCAAATTTTATTCTCTAGTGATGAGGCCAAAACGACAACCCAAAGTTTGGTCCAAAGTTACAGCACTAATTCTGATCTTTTCTTTGCGGACTTTGCTAATTCCATGATCAAGATGGGGAATATAAGTCCACTTACTGGGTCCAGTGGACAGATCAGAAAGAACTGTAGGGTTGTGAACTCATAAATTGTGCTGAACATAACAAGGATTTGATGGGGAAAAAAAGATTTGTACTAAAGTCTGCTACTCGTTGTATGGTCAGCGTAGTCATGTATCATAGTGACATATTTTAAGTCTCTATAGTGTGGTTTTATTGCTGGCTTTTTTCTAACTGGTTCTCTTGAATCCTGTAGCCAATGGTTTTCCATTTGATAACCGTATAGAGAAATTGTGAAAGCTCACATCTTCGATCAGTTTTTAATTTTATGGCAGTGTGAAAGTTTTCATACAATTTATTGAAATTTAAAATTAATCAATTCACACGCACACAAGCAATAAAATCTTGGTCTAGCACTTAGGGCATTTGTTAATGAATTATTTTAAGAAAATTTTAATACTACTTTTACAGGAAATATAAAATCTATGGAAAAAAAAATTTTTATTTTTCCTAAAAAAATTTTAAAAAATAAATGGTTGGCATTACTATAATGTGATTTGGTTAATTTTGAAAGCTTGAAAATGTGTTAAAACACAAGAGCTGTTTAGACTTCCAAATTAAAAATTACGGTTCGATAGATTTTACTCTAACTTATACTAAGTGCGGAATAGAGTAAATATGAGTGGATAAACAAATAAACTACTCTAACCCATAATCATTATAATACAGCAGTAAAATGAAAGGTAAAAGAGTAAGGAAGAAAAATGCAAATACAAGATAATACGCCGATGTGTTATTGAAGAGGAAACTGAAGAACTCGGTGAAAAATCTTTCTACCGCCCTCTAAGCGGTAATTGATCCATTAGACAATCAGTTGTGATACATGGGTTAGCAAGAGACCCTCAAACCCTAATCTACCCGATGCACCTAAGCCCTCTATACTCCTACTTTAATAAGACTTCTCAGAACCGTGTCTTGTCTAACTCTCCAGATCTCGCAATACGCCCAATTGCATCCACCAAAGTCTAGCTTCTTCCAATACTTCGCAGCAACTCCAAAATCTTACTTGACACTCTGAAAGGGTGTGGTAAGTATTTGGGCTATCAATCTCTCAAGTGTATGGAAATGGAGAAGTAGGAGTTGAGAAAAAATCACAATAAATTGTGTAGAGAATTGTGAGTATAACAATCTCTAACTCTCAAGGTTTGTGACTAGGGTTTTCTCTCAGAAGCATTCCTCAACATATGTGAGTAATGTGAGTATATATAGTGTGGGTATGGAAAGTGTGTATAAAAAATGATAGTTCAGCAAAATAGAATGTTTCGCAGGAAGGCCTTACACATGAGACACTCGCAAAAACCATTTGTATCCATCATATCCTGACTCTTCGCATTCCAGTCATGTGCAGGACACATGTATCACTTCACGGGAAGCTTACTTGCAAGCTACCCACGAAAACAACTCCGGTCTTCAATTAGCCTTGAGTCTTCACACACTCTCTCTCTCACATACAAACCTTACAAATAGATTCCACATGAAATACAGGGTATATAAGATTGAATATAATTACAATCAAATTTGGCATGAAATAAAAGCCAACAAAACCATAGTTGTAAATTACAACTTTACAAATTCTATACTTTAATGTTAAATAATTAAATATACTATCAACTGCGTTCCAAATCTCAAAAACACCCTATTCACAGATTCTCACAAATACAAACCAACTCAAGTCTCCAAAATATTCACAAGACAAAAGCTATTTTCATTCTTCCCTATTTAGTCTCTTCCACACACAAAAGTTACACAAATATATAGGGACTGCCCCCAAGGATACATAGAGTCCTTTTGGACAGAATCTATTTTACTAAAACTGAAAAGTGAAAAGTGAAAATATTGTAGTGAAATAATTTTTAAATGTGTGAATAGTGCTGTGAAAATTATTTTTAATGAAAAAGTTGTTGAAAAGTGTAATTTGTGGGACCTGTGAACAGTGCATGGGAGCACTGTTCATAGTTGACAAGTCAACTATTATGGGTTGACCAAAAAAAAGAGAGGAAAGAAACGGCTTAAACGCAAATGTGGATCCGCAAATGCGGATCCAAACCTAGCCTTAGTTTCATACCAATGTGAGACTAACACTCTTAATGAGAATTAATATATCCTGGTGGAGTACAAAGATATTAATTATTGACGCTAATTGATCAACAACAGTCGTCAAAGTGCTTGAGAGAGAGAGAGAGAGAGAGAGAGATTTGGCCAAGACTTGAAGTATAATTTTAATGAGATATAGGGACTAAGATACTTTTTGGACCCTTGAATCATCAAATTCAATAGTATGAATGTTCTTTTGAACCTAACTTTATCTCTTTCCATTGGGATGTGATGTCTTCAGACTCAAGTCCCCCTCCATTGGAATTGGAGAAAAGGATGGTCGAAGAGGGAGAAGACTTTAAGCCGGCTCATTGTATAACATATGGTGGTCCCTTCAAGCTCGTATAACTTAATCTATTTTAAAGAGACGCGAATTTAAAAAAGAAAAATTGGATGCAAATTGCTATCCAACAATGTCGAAAAGCATAAAAATTAATATATCTTTGATGATAGATAAGAGAACGGCATTTAATGTTAATAAACTTGATGATACATAGTCATACCCTTTCAAACAAGAAGGGAAATTATTCAAAAAAAAAAAAAAGCACAAAACACCAAAGAACAAGGAGATATTGTAATGTAGTACTCCTAATGAATGCTATCCTCAAGGCATGGGAGGAGCAAGACTAGCCTTAAGAGCTTCAATGGTGGTAGTATTGGTCTTGAAGGATTTAGCCAAGACAACATCGTCAATGCCAGTAGTGAACAAAGTGTTGGGAATTGAAACGGTTCCAGCATTTGCACTCCCAAATGCTGCAATCGCTACAGCAGGTATTTGTGCATCAGCATTGTACTGAAGTGCACAAGTCCCTAATGAAATCCACGGCTAGAGATGGAAACTATGAAGCCATTCTTGTTGTAGCTGATGGCAGTTGTCTTGGTTTGTCGTTGGCTTGTACACGACACCCACAAAGTTCTTAATTCTTCTTATCTTTGATAATTGATAATACAATAAGTATGAACCACATGCTCTCTGCTACCCCTTGAAGCGAGATCATTAGGGTGATAACTTTAAAATGAAGACCCTAAATTTAGTGTCAAAATGAAAGTCAATAAATATCATAAATACTAACTTGTTAAAACTAACATTATATGTATAAACTTTGTTCATTTTCATATTGAACAAGTATATGCTTTTTCAAAAGTAACTTGATAAACTTATTCTTTTTTCGTACATAGTAAACGCTATAACTAATATTTTTTAAGCATTTACTAAAATATGCTAATAGTGTTTTTTTTTTTTTTTTCCTTCTTAATTTTATAATTCGATAGTTGGAAGAAGAGAGATTTAAACCATGAAAGTTTCTATTGAAAGTAAGAACTAGAGATTTCTCAAGAATTCTTTAAAAAAAAGGACTAAGTGCTTTGCTCTAGCGAAGACGCATGAGAGAAATTCACCAAATTAGGGACATCAGAAGGAGTCCGTCGAGCTACATGGCTTTTTACAAATCTATGCTAATAATTAATACTAACTAAATTATTTTGAAATTATTTTATTTGGATTAATTAGATTTAATTATTTTTGTTTGTGAATTTATAAAAAGTTTATTCACCAACCATGTATTGTTAAAAATTTCATACTTTTTGTAGGGTTAGGAATTGTAGCCCAAGCCCAAAACAATGATTTTATAGAAAGTGGGTGAAAGAGCTGGGCTAATTGTGAATTTAGCAACTGTTAACTATGATATTCAGGGATGGGCCAACATAAAAACGCACTTAACAACTAAAAATATTGATGTCCGAAGATGTATATTATTGATTGAACAGTGAATACAATTCTTAGAGCTACAGTTAAATCTTTCTCCTCCTCCTCTTTTCTTTTCTTTTCCATCCCCTTCTTTAGAGATCTTTCTCATTTATATAGCCTTCTTCTAAAACATCTTCATCGTATACTTGTTCTTCATCCAAGTAATCACTTGAGTACATGTCACATCAGGTATCTTCTTTAGTTCTTCAGGAGTGTTGGTAGTTTAAGTTGTACTGTTCAGGAGTCTTCTCCACATAAATGCAGTCAGAAAAGTTGCTTCAGTGCATTAAACATGATGGTAGCAGCTTTTCCTTTAGATACTTCTCTGTTGTTATCATCTTCAAACGTGCCTAGAGCTTATCCTTATCATTGGAATTGCCAGGAAGATCACTTAAACCTCCCAGATACTTGCTTGATTGAAACTCTTTATATCCGAAGAAAATATGCTCTTCTACCTGCCCTCCTCGATCATTTCCAAGTATATTTCTCCCATTTGGAATCCATCTTATTCATTTTCTTCTCTTTGGACATACCTTAACCCAAAAAAGGGGCCACAGGCCCAATACACAATGCTGGGCTTTAACCCCCACACTTTTTACTACAAAATGAACTATTTATATTATCTATAAATTGCAAATAAATATTTGATATTTTGTGAGCTAATTTACAAATCTACATAATCTATATAATTCAAGGGCTATATAAATATATTATTATATATTTATAGCATACCTATAAATATATAATAATATATGTTTAAATTGAGCCTTATGCTTACAAGCATGAGGTTGTAATAGCTAAAATCGAAGCATAGTATTTAATATTACTACACTCTTATTAAGTCACATCATCGGCCGGTCATGTCACTATTTTTTTTATTGATTAGTTCCTCTAATTTTTTGATAATATTAAAAAAATTAAGAGTAATGAATTGAAGTAAGAGCAATGAAGAAAAAGAAAAGTGTGAAAAAGAGTTATTTCTAAATTAAAATAGATGAATTTGTAAAGGAAAAGTACATATAAAATTAATACCATCTAATATATTATTAGGAAAAAAACAAACATTCAAGATAAATGTGTGAAGTCAATTAGTTAATATATTTAATATTATCAAAAAAACTAGAGGAACAAATCAATTAAAAAAGGCTGTGATGTGGCCGATGATTCAGTCCATTCGATCCATTTCGATCTAATTTGGTTTATTTAGTCCATTTTAATTAGTCTAATGCAGTCCATTTAGTCCACTTTGGTCTAATTCAGTCCATTTGGTTCACGTTGGTCCATTTTGGTTGAATTAAGTCTATTTCGGTCCAATTCAACCCATTTGGTCTAATTCTATCCATTTGGTCCAATCAAGTCCATTTGGTATACTTCGGTCCCTTTCAGTCCATATCGGTCTAATTTAGTCTATTTTGGTCTACTTCAGTCTAATTTAGCCAATTCGGTCCACTTCTTTAAAGTAAAGAATTTTGAAGATCCAGTGATCTAGTATATGTAAGCAATCAAGTCAAACTATGTTAATTCTCTTATTTTCTCTTTCCCTCTTTACATTATTTTATTTTAACCCTTAGATTTGGTCTCAGGAATTTGTGTATTAGATTAGGTCATTTATTGGGGTTCAAGTGATAGCCCAGTGATAATAGTATTTTTCTTTGGTTTCAATCCCATTTCTCCCTCTCCTCACCACTATCTATCTATCAAGATCATGCAATTCATTATTTATATCCAGTGAACATTCACTTCACTCAGTAGGTATATCCGTACCTTGTTATGCAATGATTTAAATCAAATGTTCAAGAGAGTCATGATCTATATCATTCTCCTTTCGCATGTCATGGCAACTTAGGTGATGGTTTATCTAAATGTTAAAACCTAGCTAGTACGTATTGGGTGTGCTTTTAGCAGGCCAACTCCAGGAAGAGTGTTATGTGTGACACATGGACTACCATGTAAACATTTTGTATCATGGTCAGTTGTTCAATCAAAATGTCATACCCCATATAACAATAATCAGATCAACATCTCTAATTGGGTACTACGGAATATCCTAACTAAGGTTAATAAATTCCATCAAATAAGATAAGACAAGATATAATTAATTAAAGCATTAAAAATGACAAGCCAAAATGAAAACTATTAAATTGAAGGAAATAGAAAATAGAGTAGAGATGGAAGAGAGATAGAGAGAGAGAGAGAGAGAGAGAACACTTAAGATTATGTGGTACGGTCTAGTGGCCTATGTTCACAGTGTAAAGCCTTGGACAATTACACAGAGAATCTTAATATGGTATATATAAGAGCTATAGGATCTAGAATTAGCCCTAGATGGACTTAATTTATACTAAGTTGGGCATCTTGAACCAAATGCACAATAAACCACTATAATATAATTATCTTTAACAAAAACACAGCCATCCATCTAAGTTACCCGAATGCTAGTACCGACAAAATTTAAATCTTAAACATTCTTAATGCACGCATACTAAATCGTGCACCCAAGTGGTAACAAAAAGCTTTAGCTCTTCCACAAGCACTAATGCTGTTGACTGTGTTTTGATTCATGAACTTGCTTGAGAAGATCATTGCCTATGCAATCTGATAACAATGAATCCACTACTCTTTCAATAAACTATAATGTCAGTAATATTAAAACTACTAATCTGTGAGGTTTATTTATGATGTCGCGGAAGCCTAAAGGAAAGCACACACGATGCTCTCTTGATGGAATAGAAACTAAACTATTAGTTCCTGGTAGTGAATCTCGAATCCACGAGGGGTTTCCTTGAATCCACAAGGAGATAAAACTGGAATCCACTAGAAGAAAATTTGACAAAACGTCTGTGTTTATTGATAATAGTCTATTTTGCCTCTGACGGCTACAAAACATATAAATACTGAGCAAAAATGTTTAAAACCCTAATTCGCACTAATTAAGAGATTAGGTAACAAAATTACCGAATTTTACCAAAAATGGAAAAATTGAGTTAAATACAGAATCATAAACTACTGACCTTAAGGGTTGTCCCAAAACAGACGGGACCTTATTTTGACTTTTATACTAAAAGTTATTAAGGAAAAACAAATATTACTATAAATAGCAAAAACATTGTTTTCGGGGCTTTAATGAAGGAATTTGCTTAAATTTTGGCGACGTTCATGTCATGTCATGAGTTTGGATCAGAACGCCGTTTCCCTTCAACTTGCCAAATTTCATGCAATTCTGACACCGTTACTCCTGATGGCCCTTACTGGCACCTCCCTTTGATCTTATGTTGTGACTTCCTGTGCACCTGCTGCTCTAGGAAGGCATGTGCTGTCTGTTCTACATCAGTCCCCCCCACTTGAAAAGAACTCGACCCCGAGTTCCCACTATCCGGTTCATCAGGAGGATGATAATCATACAAGTCAGCAACATTGAAGGTAGAAGACATGCTCATGTCTGGAGGAAGAGCAACCACATAAGCATTGTTGTTGATCTTCTTAGTAATCTGAAATGGCCTATACTTCTTGTCCTTCAATTTGTTGTAGGTACCAACAGGAAATATCTTCTTCCTAAGATAGACCAACACTAAATCCCCAACATTGAAGATCTTCTCACGCCTCTTCTTATCAGCAGCTTCCTTGTACTTAGTATTTGTAGCTTCCAGTTTCTGCCTCACCACCTCTTGGATGGCCTGAATATAGTCAGCCATATTCTTTGCTGCTTGACTCACTCCTGGAAGCTCAGGTAAAGGTACCAAGTCTAAAGCGTGTTTTGGGGGCACGCAGTAGACAATGGCAAATGGAGACTTACCAGTACTTCTATTGACTGAGCTATTGTACGCAAACTCTGCTTGGGACAATGCAAGATCCCACTACTTGGGCTTCTCGCCTGAGATATATCGGATCAGATTCCCCAAAGTGCAATTAACCACTTCTGTCTGGCCATCAGTCTGTGGATGACTAGTGTTGCTGTAATTTAAAGAAGTGTCAAAACGCTTCCATAAAGTCCGCCAGAAGTGACTACTGAACTTGGTATCCCGATCAGAGGTGATGGACTTTGGCACTCCATGCAAACGCACAACTTCTTTAAAGAACAGATTGGCCACTCGAGTAGCATCTGAAGTCTTCTTGCATGCTATGAAATGGGACATCTTCGAGTACCTGTCAACCATAACAAAAACAGAATCCATACCTCGCTAGGTTCAAGGAAGACCCAGTATAAAGTTCATAGATAGATCTTCCCATGGTGCTTGTGGAACTGGCAAAGGCATATATAAACCAGTATTCTGAGATTGACCCTTAGCAGTTTGGCAGATTGGACACTTCCTCACATGATTTCCAACATCCCTCTTGAGTTGTGGCCAATAATACCTTTCTTCCACCAGTGCTATAGTCTTATCTTTGCCCATATGTCCAGCCAAACCTCCATCATGCAGCTCTCTAATAATCTGCTCCCTCAATGAACTTTTAGGGATGCATAATTGGTTACCCCAAAAAAGGAAACTATCTTGGATGTACATACTATTGATAGCAGTATGAGTTTGTTGACACTTACCCCAAATATCACCAAAATCCTCATCATTCTCGTACAGCTCCTTGAGGCAATCAAACCCTACAACTTCAGTACGTAGAGTGGTCAACAACGATGCTTGCCTACTGAGTGCATCAGCCACCTTATTGGAGACACCAGACTTGTGCTTCAAAGTGAAATGAAAGCACTGTATATAAGCTACCCACCGAGCATGCATCATGTTAATGCTAACTTGATTGTTAATGTGCTTTAATGCCTAATGATCCATATATAATACAAACTCCCTCTGAATCAGGTAGTGCTCCCAATGCTTGAGAGTCCGTACTATAGCAAAGAACTCCAGTTCATAAGCTGACCATTTACTTCAAGCTTCACAAACTTTCTCACTAAAGAATGCTACTGGTCTGCTGTCTTGCAAAAGAACAACGCCTATCCCGACCACAGATGCATCACACTCCACTTGAAACACCTTATCGAAGTTGGGCAATGCCAAAACCGAGGTTGTGCTCAACTTTTCCTTGATCAAGGCAAAACTTTGTTCTGCCTCTTTTCCCTATAAGAACCTCCCCTTCTTCAGACACTCAGTGATAGGGGCTACTATGCTACTGAAATCTCGAACAAACCGCCGATAGAAGGTTGCTAGCCCATGGAAGCTTCGAACATCACTCACTGTCTTTGGGGTTGGCCACTCTCTGACTGCACGGACCTTGTCCTCATCAACATGAATCCCATCTGCACTGACCACATACCCTAAGAACAGCAACTTATCAGTCAAGAAGCTGCACTTCTTCAAGTTGATATACAACTCATTGGCCTGTAACACCGCTAATACTTCTCGCACATGATTATAGTGGGCTGCTTCTGTCTTACTGTAAATTAGGATATCGTCAAAATAAACTACCACAAACTTTCCAATAAATGGTTTCAATACCTGATTCATAAGTCTTATGAAAGTGCTGGGAGCATTAGACAATCCAAAAGGCATTACCATTCACTCATACAACCCTTCCTTTGTCTTAAAAACTGTCTTCCACTCATCTCCAATTCGGATCCAATCTGGTGATATCCACTCTTGAGATCTAGCTTGTTTGAACACTTAGACCCACTCAGCATATCAAACATGTCATCTAGTCGGGGAATAGGAAATCGATACTTGACTATGATCTTATTGATGGCTCGACTATCCACACACATACGCCAACTCCCATCCTTCTTTGGTGTTAACAGTACTGGTACTGCACATAGACTCATACTCTTCCTGATCTGCCCCTTGCTCAAAAGCTCATCTACCTGCCCCTGTAGAATCTGACCCTCTTGAGGATTCATCCTATAATGTGGCAGATTAGGTAGACTAGCTCCAGGAGCTAAATCGATGCAATGCTGGATATCACGCATTGGTGGTAAACCTACAGGCAGCTCTTCTGAAAAAAGCTCTTCAAACTCGTTGATCAATGGTTGAATTGCCTCAGGTATCTCAGTAACCTTCTTTGGCTCACCATCTGTCAACACTATAGCATATACCTGTTTTAACTCCTTACATTTCCTGCCAAACTCATCTTCATTGTTCACCATGAGGAGTGTTGGTTTCCCCTCCACTTTAGAAGCTTTGGGTATACGGCCTTCCTTAATAGGACCAAGGACAATTTTTTTGCCATTCTTAAAAAACACATACACATTATCCTTACACCTATGAGTAGCATCTACATCATACTGCCAAGGTCTACCCAATATTAAATGACATGCATCCATTTCAACAACATCATAAATTACTTCATCTATATAACATTTACCCATAGAAAAAGTAACACGACATTGTTGAGTAACAAGAGTTTTCGTACCTTTCTTGATCCAACCTATCTTGTACGGAGAGGGATGCTTTTCTATTTTCAGTCCTAGCTTGGTAACCAAACTCTTCGACGCAATGTTCTCTACACTGCCACTGTCAATGATTAAAGGACAAACCCTCTTACTGATGGTGCATCGTGCTCGGAAGATCTCATTCTGCTGATCACCTTATTCTACTCGTGAGCAACAACCTTTGGATCACCAAAGATCACCCTAATGGCACGCTTTCCTCGTCCTCTTGGACCTCATTGGGATCATAGGCATACGGATCCGCATCATTATACACCTCTTCACCCTCCTGTTCACCTTCTACCTCGCCTTCTTTTGCCACCACCAAATTCACCGCGGCTCACTTAGGGCAAGTACTAGATCAATATCCTAGTTCTCTGCACCTGTAGCATTTATTCCCAGTTGGCCTAGCATAGGGGTTGGCATTTGCTATCGGCTGGGCCGCGAAGCCTACTACTGCCACTGTGGATTGGTTGACACCACTATTCTCCCTAACCACAGGTTGTGATCGTAGTATAAACATGGGCTGTTTACCTTTGTTGGCAGTGGAACTAAAGGACTCCGAATTGCGGTTGGAAAACTTTAAACTTGCCCTGAGACGCTGATACTTTATTTTCTTGGATAAGGTTACAGCCTCATTCAAAGTATATAGGGTTTGTAAGGATACCTGATCTCGGATGGAAACTCGTAACCCGTGTACAAATCTGGATATCCGTTGATCTTCAGTTTCCTCCAAATCATTGCGATTCGCCAACCTGTCAAACTCCTCCATGTACTCATTAACTGTTCGCGTACCTAGCCTGCAATCCTGGTACTATTTGAACAACTCCTGTTGGTAATTTGGTGGTAAGAACCGATCTGCCATTAATCTTTTCATTCTCCTCCATGATCGTATTAGAAGCTTTCGTTCATGGATATGGCTTAATTGAACACTATCCCATCAGGTAGATGCTCCTCCCTTTAATTTGTAGGCCACCAAACACACCTGTTTGTCATCTGCTATACCCATATAATCGAAAAACTTTTTCACCTCACTGACCCAATCCAGATACTCTTCAATGGAGACATTTCCAAAAGGGAATTCAACAAGAGGACACTCAAAGTATTCGTTGGTATTCTTGTTTATCCAAAAAGTACTTTCTCTTTTAAATATATCAGAAGTGGATATGCCTAGCAAGCCACTTACCATATTTTTAACTTCCTTTCCTCTTTAACATTTTGGGGGCAACTTAATGGCCTCATTGTATCATAAATAATTAGTAAAATTTTCTCTGCTCTTAATGCATAGGGTTGCGATGCATCAATACTATTGGATACAAGCAATGGTGAGAAGTTTGCCCTTCCCAACTTAAATTCAGTTAGAGGATTTAACGTTGTGGATAATATCAAAAGCTCTGTGGAGAGTGCATGTCCTGGTGTTGTATCATGTGCTAATATGGTAGCCATAGCCGCCCGAGATTCAGTGCTCTTAGTAAGTTTAAGGCTGCGTTTGTTTTGGGTGAAAACCATTTCCGGAAATGGTTTTCGAATTTTCCTTGTGTTTGGTTGCGCTGGAAAATGCAATTTTCCGGAAATCATTTTCAGTTGACTCACGGTCAAGGGTGAAAATGATTTCCG
Source organism: Quercus suber (assembly GCF_002906115.3). NCBI lineage: Eukaryota > Viridiplantae > Streptophyta > Magnoliopsida > Fagales > Fagaceae > Quercus > Quercus suber. The sequence continues at coordinate 524,110 of NW_027069505.1, forward strand.
GACTCATTTTCACTTCAAATGAGTTCCGGAAAATGGAGAGAAAGAGAGAGCATGAAGACAGAGAGAAGAAAATGGAGAGAAAGAGAGAGCATGAAGACAGAGAGAGGGAAAGAGAGAAATAGAGCACCGCCGTCGCCGAAGAACCGGGCCTTGCCAAAGAACCGCGCCGCCTTGGCACCGCGCCTCGCCGAAGAACCGCTCCTCGCACCGCACCGCGCCTCGCACCGCACCGCACCGCCTTCGGACCGCACCTCGCCGTGAACCCAGCGCTCGATCTCGATCTCGATCCCCGAAGAACCCAGCGTGCGCCTCACCGTCGATCGTCGATCGTCGATCGTCGTCGCCGCGCCTCTTCCTCTTCCTCGATCTCTCAGCTCTTTTTTTTTTTTTTTTTTTTTTTTAAGTTTGATTGCTGTTGTTGTTTTTTTTATTTTTTTTTTTTTTTTTTTTTTTTTTATGAACTGATTATTGTTGTTGTTATTGTTGTTGTTGTTGTTGTTGTTGTTGCGTTTGCCGGAATTTGTTGTTGTTGTTATTGTGGCCGGAATTTTACTGCCGGAATTTGTTGTAGGAAAATAGCATTTTCCTAATTGAACCAAACACATGAAAATATTTTCCACCCCAATTTTCATAATACAACCAAACACTTAAAAATATTTTCCTTTTCCGGAAAATAGCATTTCCGGAAAATACATATTTTCCGGAAAATATTTTACACGAAACAAACACAGCCTAAATCTTTTTTTTTTTTTCCTAGTTGACTTATGTATATATATGATCATTATTCACTAGTTCACTGCTCACCACTATACATAGACTAATATACAATTTGATTTTTGGAACCAATTTCAAATTCAAAAGAATGAAATGATGGTCATTTATAATTGCTATTATTATAGTGTTAAGAATATATGTGGTCGACCTTGATTAATTTGTTGAGGTATATATTGTTGACCCTAAAAATTTTATGAGTAGCACTTAGTTGCTATTGTTGTAGTATATATATTATTGCAGCAACATGCTAAACAGCACATTAGAATCAATAGAATAATATTAGAGAAATATTTGACGTTGAAGGAACTTCGAAGTACACACAAAAGTCTTATGAAATCTGAATTCAAAATTATCTTTCAACATTTATCATGTTCTGTAATGGTTTGCAGAGTGGAGGCCCTACATGGAAGGTTCCGTTGGGCAGAAGAGATGCGCTAGTGGCAAATCAAACGGGAGCAAATGCTGGGCTTCCTTCTCCATTTGACAGCCAGGGTAATATCGCTCTCAAGTTTGCAAATGTAGGCCTCAATCTCACAGATGTGGTATCCTTATCAGGTACTTGTTACATAAATTACACTATAAATTTAACTAACATAATATGCAAATATTGAAGAATGTTAAGAAAAAGTTCTCTCAAATTTATCCAACTAAAATTGCCTTCATAATTCCATATAAAAGAAATATTTCCTTCATAATCATAAGGGTAAAATGCATTTTTGATCCCTCAAACATGTTTGATTTTGGTTTTTTAATTTTTAAACATTCAATTCTCTAGTCGTTCAATATTTTAAAATATAGTTCATTCATCTATTCTTCTATTTATGTGACTACGAAATGTTGGAGCACCCATATTAAAGGGACCCCATATTTATCGAACTAAAATTAAACAAAAATGCAAATAAGAAATGGATGGAAAGCAAGAAATAAATAGAAAAAATTACGAAGGGAACCATCAAACTAAATTGTTACATTTTAAAATTTGAAAGACCAAAATCAAACAAACTCCATACTTGAAGTACCAAAAATTCAGTTTACCCTAAGTTCAATTTCTTATAGGTTACTCCCTGTTACAATATTATAGCTAGCCATCAGAATTCATGAGATGGCACTAATTCTTGGTTCATACAATTCTTTAATATGACATGACAAACCACTTATTAGAGGATTAGATTTTTCAATTGATGCATTGTATATTATTTGTATAGAAGGTCATACAATTGGACTATCTAGGTGTCTTCTCTTCAGCAATAGGTTGTTCAACTTCGCCAGAACAGGCAATCCAGACAGTACTTTGGATACGAATATGTTGTCCGATTTGCAAAATATATGCCCAGTGAATGGTGATGCAAACAAGGCAACATTCCTGGATCGAAACTCAAATGATTTGTTTGACAACCACTACTTTCAGAACTTGCTCAATGGAAAGGGTCTTCTTAGCCAAAACGACAACCCTAAGTTTGGTCCAAAGATACAGCACTAATAGTGGTCTTTTCTTTGCGGACTTTGCTAATTCCATGATCAAGATGGGGAATATAAGTCCACTTACTGGGTCCAGTGGACAGATCAGAAAGAACTGTAGGGTTGTGAACTCATAAATTGTGCTGAACATAACAAGGATTTTAAGTCTCTATAGTGTGGTTTTATTGCTGGCTTTTTCTGATGGTTTTCTTGAATCCTGTAGCCAATGATTTTCTATTTGATAACCATACAGAGAAATTGTGAAAGCTCATATTTTCACAATTTATGGCAGAAAGATCTCATACAATTTATTGAAATTTAAAATTAACCAGAAATCGCATGCACACAAATAATAAAATCTTTAAGAAAAAAAATTAACATTACAATAAGGTTTGGTTAATTTTATCACGCCTCAAAACCCCAAGGATCCAAAGTATGAGAAGGATGTCTCAAGTACCTACCTATAGATTTTTTCTTTTTTGATGATTCAATCCACATAAATCATATCAATGACCAACACTAAGAATTATTATAATAATTCCATTGAATATATCTCAAAGTCAGAACTCTAAGCAATAATTACAATAACCATTGGCCACAAAAGAATGGAAGTCTAAATAAATAATTACATATCATCAGCTTGTCCCATCAGTGAGAATGTAGTCATAACCACTATTAGATACAAAAGAATGAGTCAAGCCTATACTATGATATACATCATCTAAATATTTCCATCACAAAAGTTCAGCTTCCATCAGTAGTTGTCTAACTACGGTAAGCCATAACATCTGACTCAAAAGGTTGCTGTCTGCTCTTTAAAAATTCATTATTAAACAATAGTGAGACAAAACTCAGTAAGTAGTAATGTTAATGTGCATATGAGATGACAAATACATAATGATGGATACTTTGGCATGCCTATCATAACTTAGATATTTCGAGTTAAATTCAATAATAAACACTTTCAATACAATAATACATAAATTGCATTTTAAATAATGGAGCATCAAAGTAATCAAAATAGTACATTGTGACATTACATTACTCACATGGTAAGCCAGAATGATATCCACTAGACACCCTAAAACAAACCCAAATTCCAGATACATATAGTAGTTATCCCCACAAGCTAATACGCCAAGTTACAAATGTCACACAAACTCGAGTATAAAGCTATAGGCTACCATGTCACAAAGACTACAAGAACAAAGCATAAGCTACCAGTTATTGGGTACTATGTCACACAGACTTAGGTTCCATTCTATAAACCACCGTGTCACAAAGACTCAAGTGCCATAATATAATCCACCGTGTCACATAGACTCAGGTATTGCGCTATTGGCTGTGTCACAAAGACTGCAAGTACCAGTCATTGGCTACCGCGTCACACAGACTCAAGTGCCATAATATAATCCATTGTGTCACATAGACTCAGGTGTTGCGCTATTGGCCGTGTCACAAAGACTGCAAGTACCAGTCACTGGCTACCATGTCACACAAACTCAAGTGCCATAATATAATCCACTGTGTCACAAAGACTTAGGTGTTGTGCTACTGACCGTATACAAAGACTGCAAGTACTAGTCACTGGCTACTGTGTCACACAGACTCATTTGTCATAATATAATCCACCATTTCACAAAGACTCAAGTGTTGCGCTACTAGCTGTGTCACAAAGACTGCAAGTACTAGTCACTAGCTACCATGTCACACAGACTCAGGTGCCATAATATAATCTACCGTGTCACGAAGACTCAGATGCCATCATACCAACACCACATAGATCCAAGTATTTGGTTGAGTAATCACTAGGAAATCACAATTGCCATGACATGAGGCAAGGTGTCATAAAGAGCTAGCAACTTTATATAATCAAGTTTCGTAACACATTTCTGATGAATTTGCATAATTTCCAAAGGAATTCATATCCAGTCATATTTTACAGACACTTGTCAAATGATGCTTTTCCAATTCTTTAAATTGTCTAATTATTTGTAATATCCATTATAAACGAATCACATCAAAGCCAGTTTATGAGAAATAATAAAAACTTTGCATTTTCCCACATTACATATATGCACACATTACATGTCTTAAGTAGCTACTTACCTTTTAAGACCACATAAAAGCCTAGCTTCCAAGTGCCCCCACAAGAATTAGTTAGAACCTTAATAGTTTGAGATGAAGGAGCCTAGAGATTTTTACAAAGTTCCTCGGTGAATCTCGTCGCAAAAAGATGGTGGTGGTTATCCAATGGGGTTGTGGTTGGTGAAGGTGAGAGAGAAATGGAGGTGTGTGTGTGTGTGTGTGTGTGTGTGTGTTTTGTGTGAATGAAAGAAAGCAAAGTGTAAGAGAAGGCCCTTAGGTGACCCGTCAAGAGAGAGTGAGATATGAGGTGATATGGGTGAGATAGCGTGGTTGAAGGGAGTGGGGTAGGTGGGTCACACGTGTGGCTCCTTAAAAAATATCTGACTTTCTTTTCTTTTCTTTTCTTTTTTCTTTTTTTTCTCTTTTCTCTTGATTTGGGTTGGAGCGTTACAAATTCTATGCTTACATCCATACAACTGCGGTGCAAATCTCAAAAGCACCACATATTCATAGATCCTCACAAACCTCACAAATACAAATTAACTCAAATCCCCAAAATATTCAAAGGTCCTCTTACACTTACACACAAGACAGTCTTATCTTCTGACTCCTACACACACACAAAAGTATGGACTACCACCAAGCTTATTTAGTTTCATATCAATGTGGAACTAACACTCTTAATAAGAATTAATTAATATATCCACAATGATATTGGCGTTGATTGATCAACAACAGTTATCAAACCATGCCATATATTGGGTATTGGGTTGGTCGGTGAAGTCAGATTAGGCAATGGACCTCAAAGTGAATAAGATTTTCATGACCGGGTAGTCAAAGGCCATCAATTGGCAAGTTAGATCAAATCTAAGTTGTCAGAGCCCCTCAATCAACAGTCGCTAAGCCAGATCTATGATTCTCTCCCTCTACAATATAACTTAATTAGAATTAAGCTTATGAGTCATACTATAAAACTTTGAAAGAGAATGATTAAACATAGATTAAGACATAAAACCAAAATATCAGAGAGAATCAATTTGGTTTTATACAAACGTGATCTATGGTGGGAATTATTTCTTACTTTAAAAATGAAAATATAGAGAAGCCCGTAGAGATGATCTGATCTAAGCTATTATGTACAAAGACTCAATTAGTTCATGGCTCAGAAACAAGAGCCCACATTTACATGCTGCAAACTATATTGTGCTAGTTGGAACTCCATAGAGCTGGAAGGTCAATCAATTCAAGCATGAATGGATAGATCTTTGCTTTGCTTATTATGTATTTTTTACTGCTGTCTTGTATACACAGATTATACAAATTAGGAATTTTAATTTTTTTATAATGGTAAGAGACGGTGTGACAACATGCTTTTGGTCAAGGGCATACACTCATGGTGACGGTGTGCTGAATTCTACCCCTTCTATTAGGAGATTGAAACCGTTGTCCTCACATTATTGCTTGGGGTTTTCTTGTTGTGAGATATAGTTGTATAGTTTGTGATAAATTATCGATTGTTCCAAATTGAAAAATATTTATTAATATAACAAAAAATTACTTGATATTCGATTAACATAAAAAGTTATACATAATGTAAATGTAAATTGTAATTTTTTTTTTTTTGTCTCAATTTATTTTTTCAATCCTAGCATTAGAGCTAATATAATCATTGTTATGCTTAAACTACTTCATAAATTAAGTTAACTATACATATATATTTCAAACAAGTAAAAAGAAATAAATAAAAATAATCAATAAATGGTTATTAATATATGAAGTTAAAAGATTAATATTAATATAAGATATTTCAAAAAATATTTGAATACCTATAAACAAAATGAAAAAATAAATTAACTTAGAAACATTAACCATATAATCATATACTTAAAAAATTTTATATGTTTTTTGCATACTTTGATTTTTTTAAAGATGTTGTATGATGTTTTTATTTTGAATTAATTTCAAAGCACCAATATTTGCTTTTCTATCTTATATATCATTTCTAAGTATCAAATGATAAGTTGATTGCAAATGACCCATAATATATATAGCATTGTAAATGATTTGTTTTTAAATAAAATAAAATAGAAAATTCAACACGCTGATGAGGAGAGATATTGCTATAATATCAAAGGGTTAGCTGATTGAAAATAATCTTAAAAAGTATATGGAATTTGTAAAAGTCTTTTTTTTTTTTTTTTTTAAAGAGAATAAACATCATACAAAATTTGGAGCCCGGGGGGGGGTGGGGGTGGTTTGGTGTTTGTTGGGTGGTGGAGCATTTTTCTTTTTTAAAGAACCTAGGGGGACCTTGGGTGGGTGGAGGTACGGGGGAAATTAAACCCCCCCCCCCCAGGCTCTTCCCATGCTCAACGCTATCATATGTTCTGGAAAATGGTGTTGTTTAATTTCCTTTGGTCAACACTGTCTTAGCTTGCGTATGTCATCCCTCTGCCATTGTTCCTCTGTCAATATTCCTCAAGGTATCGATGTAGTATCTTCTAGCCATAATAATCTCTTTTTGGCCGTTGGTGAAATTGTTCTCCAATCTTATGTAGATGTCTTTCGACCTTCATCCATCACCGAACATCATCATGTTTGCTACGCTATTCTAGCATTTTTGGCATTTAATTCCATGTCGCGTTTAGTCCATTCTACATTTGATAGAGTACTCTTTCATATCATGGTTTCCTTCACAGGCTTACATTCTAATCCCTAGACATCCTCAAACTTCTACCTTGAGTTTGAGGGGAGATGTTAATAAATACTATGACCCAATAGGTTTAAGCTTATTATAGGCTCTTGTACATGTAAAGCAAAGCATCAAAGTAATCTTAGCCCTAGTTGTAGGGTAAGTACTACAACCTTAGGTATGGGCAGAGAGAAGAGGGCCAAGGGTGGGTCATCCCTCGTCTCCCAGTGAAGTTTTTGAAAACCCTCCCCAACTCCCAATTTTTTTTAAAAAAAATATTATATATGAATTTTAGCTAATGTCCCCCTTATAAAATTTTAAAAAATTGCAGTACATTTATTTTTAACAAAAATATGACTTAAATCTTTTTTTTTTTCCAGTTATGTGTGACACATTGACTACCATGTAAACATTTTGTATCATGGTCTTTTCTTTTCTTTTTTCTTTTTTTTCTTTTTTTTTTTTCTTTTTGTATCAAGGTCATTTGTTCAATCAAAATGTCAAACCCCGGATAACAATAATCAAATCATGATCAGCAACTCTACTTAGGTACCGAGGAATATCCTAAGTTTAATAAATTACATTAAATAAGATGCGACAAGATATGGTTAAAGCATTAAGAATCAAAGGGAAAAAAAAAATGAAAAAATAGCCATCAATCTAAGTTAGAAGAGTGCAAATACCAACAAAATTTAAATCTTAAACATTCTTAATGCACGCACATCTAAATCGTGCGCCGAAGTGGTGGCAAAAAGCTTGAGCTCTTCCACAAGCACTAACTGAGTGTGTTTTGATTCATGAACTTGCATGAGAAGGTTATTTTCTATGCAATCTGATACCTATGAACCCACTACTCTTTCAATTGACTGTCATGTCGGTAATATTAAAACTACGTACTAATCTCTTAGGTTTATTTAAGTATCAATTTCAGCGCAGTCTTGAATCCTGGCGGACATTATCTGCAGCAGCCCTACATCATCAGCACTTATAAAGTAACAACATATCAATTATATTATAATAGATTATAAAATTGCTAATTCTCTCATTCACTCAGCTATAAATTAAGCCTGAAAGATATTGCATGCCTCAAAGCCTTAACACTTACATTACATTATCTTTCTGAGTTCTTAATTTGCATCCCTTAACTACTTGTGTGGAAGCTATTAAAATAACCATGAAGAAGTCTAATAGCTTCTATGGTTATTCTTTGATTCTGGCTTTCTTTATGTTGTTCCTTGCTGCAAGGTCTCAACTGATTACAGATTTTTATAACAAATCATGTCCAAATCTTCTCACTATTGTGAGGACACAGGTGCAAAATGCTATTAAGGTTGAAACGCGTATGGCTGCCTCTTTGCTTCGGCTTCACTTCCATGATTGCTTTGTGAATGTAAGTTCAATAATCAAATTTTTTTAATTTTTTAATTTTTTTTATCTACACTTAATGGCCATCAAATTTGTTCTGTCATTTGTCTGTATTTCTTGACTTTTAAAGGTGTTTTTACCATATTTTGCTTGTTTCATGAGAAAGATAACCCTAGGTCATGAAAGGGTTTATGATTTTTAAGTAATTAGACTAATTTATTCTATGAAAAGCTGAAGAATTCAGTGAAACCCCTCGATTAATGCTTGTCAAATTAGGGAGTTTTTCATTTCCAAAACGTATATCAACAAGGACACTCAAAGTATTCCTTGCTACTCTTTTTTTATCCCTAAAGTACTTTCTTTGAATATATTAGAAGTGAATATGCCTATGAAGCCACTCTTCATATTTTTATCTTCCTTTTGTGTTTAAATTAAGGGCCTCGTTGTTGTATCGCAAATAATTAGTAAAATTTTCGTTACTCTTAATACATAGGGTTGCGATGGATCAATACTATTGGATGGAAGCGATGGTGAGAAGTTTGCCCTTCCCAACTTAAACTCAGTTAGAGGATTTGAAGTTGTAGATAATATCAAAAGCTCTGTCGAGAGTGCATGCCCTGGTGTTGTATCATGTGCAGATCTACTTGCTATAGCTGCCCGAGATTCTGTGCTCTTAGTAAGTTTACATCCTTTTTTACTCTAGTTGACATGTATATATGATCACTATTCACTAGTAGAATAATATATACAATTTAATATTTGGTAGCAACTTTAGATTAAAGATAATGAAATAGAGGTCATTTATAAGTTTCACTCTTTTTTTTTAGGATTATAGAGTTAAGAATATACATAACCAACTCTAATTACTTTGTTAAGGTATCCCTGCCTGTCCCCAAAATTTTATGACTAAGACTTAGTTGTCAATGTCGTTGTATATATAGTTGCACTTACATGCTAAACAGCTAATTAGAATCAGTAAAATAACATTAGGGAATATTTAATGTTGAAGGAACTTCAAGTATACACTAAATTACCTCACAAAACAGCAAGTCTTATGAAATCTGAGTTCAAAATTATCTTTCAACATTTATTATGTTTTGTAATGGCTTGCAGAGTGGAGGACCTACATGGAAGGTTCTGTTGGGCAGAAGAGATGCGCTAGTGGCAAATCAATCGGGAGCAAATACTTCGCTTCCTTCTCCATTTGACAACCTGGGTAATATCACTCTTAAGTTTGCAAATGTAGGTCTCAATGTCACAGACGTGGTGTCCTTATCAGGTACTTAAATTTTGCATAAATTACACTATAAATTTAGCTTAAATAATATGCCATTGAAGCATGTTTAGCAAAAGTTCTCTCAAATTCACCAAACTAAAATTGCCTTTATAAATATAAGGGTAAAATGTGCATTGCTCGGTTTTAGTTTCTTAATTTTGAAATGTTTAATTTTGATCCTTCAAAATTTTAAAATATAACTGTAGGGTCGTTTTTTGTAGCCCAAAAAATATGGGTTCCCCCCAGGCCCAACGAACCCAGAACAATGAATTTGTAGAGAGTGGATCGAAGGTTTAGGCGCTCGCCGGCGTCTACCAAGCCTCAACTGCTTTTCTTTTATTGAAAGATATTGAGACCAATTTACAACTAGGGGATGCTCCTCGGCCCATGGCCGAGGAGGCTTTTTTCTTCCCCCCAAAAACTCTCCCCTTTCTTATATATCCCTCTCTTCCTCCTCCTGTTTATTATCTATTGGTCTCCTTTCTGACCGTCTGTCCCATCAGAGGTCATATCCGTACTCAGGTGGCTCACCTTGATCGATGTTGCCCTGTTAGGGGGTTACATCCCCATTAATGTGGCCAGAAGGGTTAGGTGAGCATATTCAATGCCGAGGTGACAGTTCGCGCAGGGCTTGCCCCTTCTCCGTACTTCTGTTGTCAACGCGTGATACTAGGCCCTCTCCTCCTCAGATATTCCAGGAGTCCTTTGGTAGGGTGGTCCTCGTGTTTTTCCGAGGCCTCGGACGCCCGAGGACAGGGTCATCTTCGGACCCATCATGCATCCTCGGCGTGGGCCATTTGGGCCTAGCTTGGAGTGGGCCAAGGCTACCCGATTTTCTGGCCCCACAATAACAATTAAGTCATTGCACCTATTTTTCTATTTAGGTGACTAGTGGAACGTTAGAGCACCCCATAATAAGGGATCCCTATATTTAAGAAACTAAAAACCAACCTTTAAAGGACTAAAATCGGACAAAAATGCAAATAAGAAATGAATGGAAAGCAATAAATAAATGAAAAATAGACAAAGGGGTCAAAACTAAATGGTTACATTTTAGTGGATTCCAGTTAGTTCAACTAGTAAAGTCTTTGATAGTTGAATAAAAGATCTAAAGTTCAACTTCGCTTACACCAAAAATTGATTGATTATTATGATCTAATAATAAAGAGTTATTATTAAGAGCATACGTCATAAGTTGGAACTGTTTAAAAAAAAAAATTGTTACATTTTAAAGTTTGGAAGACCAAAATCAAATATTTTAAAATGATGGACCAAAATCAAACAAAGTTCATATTAAGGGAGAAAAATACAGTTTACCCTACCTTTAATTATTATTTTAATTTTCATAATTTTTATATGTTACTCTCTCTTATAAATTATAATATCAAAATTTTCCTAAAATTATTTATTTATAAAAACTCTAAAAACATCTATTAACCAAACCCTTCTTTAATATGGCCAACCACTTATAATTTGTAATCGCACATGTACATATTCCCTCTAACATTCATTTACCGTTTTTAGATGTTTATATTTTCAATTGATGCATTGTATAGGAGGTCATACGATTGGACAAGCTAGGTGTGCCGTCTTCAGCAATAGGTTGTATAACTTCTCGGGACCAGGCATTCCGGACAGTACTTTGGATACGAATATGTTGTCTGATTTGCAAAATGTATGCCCAGTGAATGGTGATGGAAACAAGACAGCATTCCTGGATCGAAACTCAACTGATTTGTTTGACAACCACTACTTTCAGAACTTGGTTAATCAAAAGGGCCTTCTTAGTTCTGACCAAATTTTATTCTCTAGTGATGAGGCCAAAACCACAACCCAAAGTTTGGTACAAAGTTACAGCACTAATCCTAGTCGTTTCTCTGCTGACTTTCTTAATTCCATGATCAAGATGGGAAATATAAGTCCACTTACCGGGTCCAATGGAGAGATCAGAAAGAACTGTAGGGTTGTGAACTCATAAACTGTGCTCAACACAAGAAGGATTTAATGGAGGAAAAAACAATATATATATATATATACACACACATGTGTATGTGTGTGTTACACTAAAGTCTGCTACTCGGTATATGGTCAGTGTAGTCATGTATCATTGTGCCTTGTTTTAAGTCTCTATAGTGTGGTTTTATTGCTGTTTTTTTCATTACTATAGTTGGAAATTTATCTTAAATAATTTGGGATATGTAATGCAAAATAGAATGAAGGCTTGAAAATCAATTTATAACTGGTGTCTATAATCCAGTAGCCAATGATTTTCCATTTAATAACTATACAGAGAAATTGTAACAGCTCACATCTTCAGTTTTTATGGCAGCAAAAGTTCCCATTCCAAATATCATTGAAATTTAAAATTAGGATAAATCGCATTCACACCAACAGTAAAAAAAAAAATTTAAAGTTGATGTGTGAATATACGTAGTTTGGCTAATTCGATGCTTACATATAACATTCAACCGCATTCATAAACCTCACAAATAAAAAATAATTCAGTTAGTCCCCAAAATAAAGTCTACTATCTTCTAAAGTAAATCCCCAAAATAGTCAAAGGCCATCAATTGGCAAGTTTAGTCAAATCTAAGTCTAAGGTTGTGAAGCCCATCAATTGACAATCATGCATGCACCAAGCAAAATTTATGACTCTCTATCTCCTTTACAATGCCAATGTCATAAGCGGGATTTGGAGGATGCCGTAGGATTGGTTAATCAAAAGGGCCTTCTTAGTTCTGACCAAATTTTATTCTCTAGTGATGAGGCCAAAACCACAACCCAAAGTTTGGTACAAAGTTACAGCACTAATCCTAGTCGTTTCTCTGCTGACTTTCTTAATTCCATGATCAAGATGGGAAATATAAGTCCACTTACCGGGTCCAATGGAGAGATCAGAAAGAACTGTAGGGTAGTGAACTCATAAACTGTGCTCAACACAAGAAGGATTTAATGGAGGAAAAAACAATATATATATATATATACACACATACGTGTATGTGTGTGTTACACTAAAGTCTGCTACTCGGTATATGGTCAGTGTAGTCATGTATCATTGTGCCTTGTTTTAAGTCTCTATAGTGTGGTTTTATTGCTGTTTTTTTCATTACTATAGTTGGAAATTTATCTTAAATAATTTGGGATATGTAATGCAAAATAGAATGAAGGCTTGAAAATCAATTTATAACTGGTGTCTATAATCCAGTAGCCAATGATTTTCCATTTAATAACTATACAGAGAAATTGTAACAGCTCACATCTTCAGTTTTTATGGCAGCAAAAGTTCCCATTCCAAATATCATTGAAATTTAAAATTAGGATAAATCGCATTCACACCAACAGTAAAAAAAAAAATATAAAGTTGATGTGTGAATATACGTAGTTTGGCTAATTCGATGCTTACATATAACATTCAACCGCATTCATAAACCTCACAAATAAAAAATAATTCAGTTAGTCCCCAAAATAAAGTCTACTATCTTCTAAAGTAAATCCCCAAAATAGTCAAAGGCCATCAATTGGCAAGTTTAGTCAAATCTAAGTCTAAGGTTGTGAAGCCCATCAATTGACAATCATGCATGCACCAAGCAAAATTTATGACTCTCTATCTCCTTTACAATGCCAATGTCATAAGCGGGATTTGGAGGATGCCGTAGGTGGCGGTGGATTCACCATGAATAGTGGTTTGAACACTGTTAAGGGGAAAATTTTGATGTTTTCAAATAGAATATGGGGTAGTCAAGCTGAAACTCGTCGATGGGCTCTTGAAATAAAGCCCAAAAGCTTTCGGTGTTGTGTAAGTCCACCAAAACAAGAAATAGAGGCTGCACTCTAATAAAAAGACAACAATAAAGCACAATAAACACATTACTGTTGTGAGTTTGTTATATTATTAGTCCATTTACAGCATCATAGTTCAAATCAGTCTTCTAGCGGTATGGTATTATCTCCAACAGTAGGGTAATTTCAGGTTAGTAAGTGTATTTACATGGTAAAAATCATATGTTTTCTTTATTATTATTAAGTCAACATAAGGAAAATTTTTTATAATATCCAAAACATTATGGCCTTCATCATAATAATAATAAACAAGGATTAAAGGCTTCATAGATACAAATAAAAGAGGAAAAATAGGATGGAACGAAGGGAGAGAGAGATCCTAGCTTATTGCAGCAAGTATTAAACTAAAATTTTGGTGAGTGTGTGTGTATAAGGCATGAATGAGGTAATGTGGGTTGTTTTGAGTGAGTGGAATGAGATTAACACTGAGGTTAAGGCTTTTTGTAAGTAGTGGGTTGTTTATGACTAATTGAGAGACATTTATGGGCTGTGATTCTATGAAAGGGGGAAGAGAGTATCTGAGATTAGATGAGTGTATACTAAAGATGATGAGTGGTGAGCTTGAGGGAAGCTAAACCATGAGCAAAATCGCAAACAAACCCAGAGTTTCAGAGAGAGTAGCCCTTCTCTGTGGGCTGAGGTGTGTATGTTTTTATAATGGGGCCTTAGAAAAGCATTAGTTGACAAGAATTCAAAAACGTATGACTAATCAAAGGTGATGAATCAAGGTTAAGCTTCCTGAGATTTTTGGTCAGAAGTATGAGATTTACTTTAGGGGCTGTCTTGCTTCTTTAAGTAATGATAGGATTTTAGAGTGCTTTGCATTAAATTCTATGATTTTTGGAGCTGAGCTTAATTAAGACATGTATCAAAAACAAATCCTAATGCTATAACTGAGATTTGGTTCCCAAGAAGTAAGTTTCAACATCCCTAGCCAAGTGTCAAATTCTTATTTCACATCAGGAAGTTTCGCTGGAGATCTCTTTATGCCTTCCAAACCACACGTTCCCAATTTTCATCTTTAAGATTCATAGGCTTGGCACATGAATTATGTCTTGAACATTTTTAACATTTATAGCATCAACTTGTTGAGGTTTGGATAACTTAGTTTCAACTCTCCTTCCACTGGAGGTACAGTCTTAAGGAAGATGATGGAGTTCCATCATCCTTCAGACTTCAGCTGATATGACAGCCCTCGGGCATTGTTCACATCAGGTAGAGGGCGACAAAAAACTGATAGGATAGCCCCTAGTTCATCCTCAAAGGCTTGGTTCTCTTGTAGAGGTCTCTAATTATTTTTTGGTTAGAGATAAACAATGGCTGGTTGCCTACTTTCAAGCCTCTTGCTGGGGACCTTTTTGAGCTGGAACTTTGCTCCATTTTAGCACTTTTAGTTGGGCCTCATGGCCCTTTCTTTATTTGAGCTTGTTCCCTACTTCATAAGATTCTTGGGCCTACAAAATGGACATTAAAGACATGTTTTGCCGTGGTTTTTTACTCCTCGTGGGCTTTATTTGTTAGTAGAAATAAAATGAAACCATGAGTTTTAATAAATATTTATGATAGATTTTGGATATTAATTCTCATGGGTTTTAAATAACAACTTGTATAGTTTCTCATAATTTTTACTATGGATTGCTTTGTAAATGATATTTTCTTTTAGTCTTTTTTAAATAATGACCTCCAATATTATTCCTGAGAATGATATTTACCATGGGTTTTAAATAAATATGGTAACAACCACTATAATGGAATAATGTGATGTTCTCATGAGTTTCTTTATAGATAATCATAATGGACATGTAGGATATGAATAATTACCATGAGTTTTGGTAATAAATATTATGAGATGTAAGATAGATAGTGAACATGAGTTTATAATATGAAATAAATAAATATCATGGGTCTAATAATCATAACTTTCCATGGGCTTTTATAAGATGATTGACATAGGTTTTGAGAATAGATAATTCATAAATTCCATGAGCTTGTAATATTACAGTAATATGTTTAAGAATCTAAAGTATTGTTTATTATTGGACTTTCAAATGAAATAATTATGATATAGTATTTTGCCAAGCATTAATAACCTTTAGCTTTTGATAGAATAGTGCCAAGTAGTTAGCTTGAGCTTTTAATAGTGTCAACGTAAGTTGGACTTTTGATATTACCAATGAGAATTGAGTTTTGATGTTGCCAATGAGAATTGGGTTTTAAATATTGCAGCGAGAACTAGGCTTTGATATTGCCAATGAGAATTGGGTTTTGATATTGCCAATGAGAATTGGGCTTTGATATTGCCAATGAAAATTGGATTTTAAATATTGGCAGAGAGAATTGAGCTTTGATATTGCCAATGAAAATTGGGTTTTAAATATTGCTAGTGAGAACTGAGTTTTGATATTGCCAATTGGGCTTTGATATTGTTAATATGAATTAGGTTTTGGATAAATAAATTGCCATGAGTTTAAATCATGGGCTTTGATTATGGATTTAAATTCCATTGATAAAATTATTTTGCCATAGATTTGAATCATAGGCTTTGATATTGCCAATCGGGCTTTGATTTTGCCAATTGGGCTTTGATATTGTTAATATGAATTAGGTTTTAGATAAATAAATTGCCATGGTTTAAACCATGGGCTTTGATTCTGAATTTAAATTTCATTGATAAAATTGTTTTGCCATAGATTTGAATCATGGGCTTTTCAAAGATTGCCAAGCATAAGTATTCTTGGGCTTTAAATAGAATAAGATGTGTTTATTGAGTTCATAGGACCGGTTTTTGGTTTAGCTAAATAATTATAATAAAATTGGATAAAATATGAGTTTTTTGGCGTTTTTGTGATATTTTATATCATAACCCAATTTAGATAATGAGATATGAAACATTTGTGATTAATATAATAATAGAGTAAAAAATATTTGGGAAAACCCAACAACTTATTAATGGTATAAATAGGTGGTACTCGAATAAAATTAGAAGTAAAAAAAAAGTACCCTAAAAAACACCAATATATATATGTGTGTGTGTGTGTGTGTGTGTGTGTGTGTGTGTGTGTGTAGAGATATTCAATTATACTAATTATATTCAATTATACTAATTACAACGGAATTAAGCTCATGAATTATACTATAAAAACTTTGGGAGTGAGTGATTATAAAATAGATTAAGACACAAAACAACAATATCAGAGAATCAATCTAGATTTATGCCTCTGTATGTGATCAATGATGGAAGTTATCTTCTTACTTAGATGTTTAATAGAAAAATATATAAAAGCCCATATAAATCTCCGTCTGGTTTTTATTAACCTAGAGAAAGTATATGATATGGGAAACTTGGAGAAATTATATGTGAGTTTTAGAAAAGAAAGGGATTCATCTAGAATATATTAAGTAAGGATATGTATAATAGATCTATAATTAGTGTGAGAACAAGTGGAGGAATCATAAGTGAGTTTCCTATAACAATAGAATTACATCAAGAACCAACATTAAATTTATATCCCTTTGTATTTGTGATGAATGAAATCACTAAATTGATTCAAGATAATGTCCCTTGGTATATGCTTTTTGTAGATGCTATAAGTTTTTTTTTTTTTTTTGAGAAAAGATGCTATAAGTTTAGTGGATGAAACTAGACATAGACTTAAAGTCAAGTTAGAAAATAGGAAAATTTCTTTAGAGTCTAACCGTTTTAGGACTAAAACATAGTGAATAGAATATAAGTTTAGTCAAAGTAAAAGCAAAAATGAATGAGTTACAAGACTTAATAGTCAAAGGATACCAAAGTGAAACAGTTTTTGATATTGTGATAAATAATTCATAAAGATAATGAGATTAAAGAGGGTGTAAATCATTGGATAATTAAGAGTAATGGTCCTATGGATGCAGTGGAATATCTATTAAGACTACTATAAGATCAGCTAAGCTCTATGGAACTTATTGTTAAGATGGATAAGCAAAAATAAGGAAATATAGAATTTGAAATAAGGAAATTTTCTTAAAGATAAGCATAGTCCATATTGATAAAACAAATGAGGGATATTCACTTGAAATGATCTCATCATGTGCAAAGGAGAGAAATTAAAATACTAGGTGAGAAGAGTAAGTTGATTCAAATCAAGTGAATTAAAAGAAAAAGAAGAAGATAGAGGAAGATCAAAAATAACATTATTAGAAATTTATATAAATTGAAATTTAGTTTAAAATGTGATAGAGTATAACTTTGGATAAAATTGAATGACTAAAAAAATACATGCGGCCAACTCTAATTCAACATGAGAAATCTCAAGACCAATTCCGAAAGAAACCTTGAAAATTTTTATGGGTTCAAAACAAGTGCTAACCTATGACAGATAGAAACTAATTAGGTCATCCATATTTTACTACATATCCTTGCTTATCAAACCCATTTACAAAACTATATCATCAAACCCATATACAAATATATGTGAATCATCAAAGAAGAAAAAAAAAGCAATAGCAGCAGCAACAGAAGAATAAGCAGTGGCAACAACAGCAAAAGAAGAAGTAACAACAGTAGCTGATGAAGGAAATGGAGGTCCAGCCATGGAGGTTCGCCTTTGTGGTGGTCATATGAGCTTCAGCCATGACCATGGAGGTCGAGCCATGGAAGTTTTGTGGTGGTCAGAGGAGAAGAGAGCTGAGAGATAAAAGAGAACGTTTGAGAGATGAGAGAAAATGTGAGAAGAAGTAAAGGTAAAAATAATACTAATAAATGAATAAAAACAATTATTTAAATAAAAATGAGTTTATAAAAGATAGACTAAATGTGAGTATTTTATAGAAGTGGTTGTGTAAAATAAAAACAAAAAATAGATTTTTATACTAGAATAGATAGGAAATTTTATTCATACCAATGCTAATGCTATTGCAATTATGTATATTAACAAGAACTTGAACAATCATTAATCTTGAAAAGATAAAGAAATGTGAACGATCTATAAAAATCAAAGCAAACACTAATTACTTTGTTTCTAGAAAAAAATCAAAGTAGAACTGCATAATTATCATAGAAAAGAACTTCAATGTTCAATATAGCCAACAGGAGTCGGTACAAAAGCATTAATGATTCCCCATAATCTTCCGTATTTGGAACACGTACGATCACATGTTCCTTACATCTGCGATTGAACATTCATAATGTGAAATCATTTGATTCCCTACAACTTGAGGCTTGTTGAAACTTCAAATAAAAAGTTCATCAGCCGTCAATTGTATACCAAGAACCTTTTTTCTTCTTCTTTTTTTTTTTTTTTATTAAAAAAAAATTGATATTGGTACTACGAATTGATGTTTTTGTTTATCAAAAAAACATGAATTGATGTTTTTGTTTGAACCTCTCAAAAATAATATATGTGTGATTCAAAATTTCAAATGTAATTATATAAATCAGGTCCATACAAGGGAGACAAATAATTTAATAATTCTGCTGCTTTGACCAGGTGAAAGTTCAACGCCTGTCCTTGAAATTTTCGAAATACTAGTCATAAATCCATACAATGCATAGGAAATTTAACAAATTATATGATTTTTTAATAAATTAAAATGAACTTGATAATTATAAA
Source organism: Quercus suber (assembly GCF_002906115.3). Classification (NCBI taxonomy): domain Eukaryota; kingdom Viridiplantae; phylum Streptophyta; class Magnoliopsida; order Fagales; family Fagaceae; genus Quercus; species Quercus suber. The sequence continues at coordinate 543,197 of NW_027069505.1, forward strand.
TTTATAGTAGTTATTAATAGGATTTTTTTCTCCATTATTTATTATGATTGTGTTTGTACTTTGTGTACATGGAACTATATATATATTTTTTAACTTAAAATATATATTATATGACAAAATTTTAATGAAGTGTGTAAATATATAAGGTTTTATAAAGGAATATTACAGAATTTAAAGTCAACTTAAAAAATATATATTAGAATAATGATTTGAAAAAAATGTGGGTTTTCATAATCTTATGTGATAGTATTAAAAGTAGTTATAAAAATTCAAAGGCTTTCATTTTATACTATTATAAATATTATTATTGATTATAAATTTGTAATTTTAAGGTTTTGATTTTTTCTAATAACATAGGATTATGGTAGAGAGTTTTGCTTCAAGTCCGCTAGCTTGGACCCAATATCTTGTTGAATTAACACATGTATTGTATATATTGTACTTGTACTTCTTTTCACCTAATAACTATATGAAGGTCTGGATTCTTTAAAAAAAAAACCTATATGAAGGGCCTATATATAGACCCTATACAACTATTTACATATACTNTTTTTGTTTTAAGCTAAGTTGTAACGATTGAAAAAACCATTCATATGTAGTTTTAGTTATGTGACTTTTTTAAATAATGCACTTAAATAATTTTATAAATTGTCAAGTAATTATGAGTTGGAAAAAAAGCTACAAACCAGTTTTGGAGTCAAACTTTGTCGTTCATACCTATTAGGTCTAATGCCTCAAACGTTTTTCCCCCTCTAAGGCTCATGGTCATCTTTGCCAAACAAATGAATCATTACATATAAGGGTATGCATTACAACTTACAAGTGCTAGCTGCAAATACATTTGAAGTACTTTTATAATGAAATCTCAGCTATTGATAATTTATTGGTTAGAATACATTTTACACCTTTAAATGTTTGGCATCACCTTAAAATCAGTCATTCAACTGTTTATAGATACAATTTACACCTTCGACTTTTATAATAGCAAGACCTAAGTAAATTAGGTAAATTGAAAATTTTGAAAGTCGATGGTGTCAATTGCAAGTTTTAAAAACAAGAAATCAGAATGGCCTCAAACTTTAAGGACGAAGAACCCATTTTAACCTAACGTATTACTTATTTTTCAAGCTTGGCGGGTGGTACCGAAATTATTATGGGTGTCACTAATAACCTAGACTTTTCTTAATGTTTTAGACAAACTTACCAAAATTATTATCTGTAAACGCGGTTCTTATTAATTTGATGGGAACACTTAACAACTTTTCTTAATTACGCGGGGCAACCAATTCACAAACCAAGACCTTTTGTACACAAAAATTTGACCAAATCTAGTAGTTCTAGAATTGGATACGCGGGCAGAAGTTTCAGGCTTGAGTAATCCAATAAAATTAGAATAGTAGTCCAATTTACCATCAATTAGAATAGTAGTCCAATTAGGGCCAAAACGGACATTTACTCTTTTTGCCTAAAACAAGTAACAAAATGTTTTTGTTCTGAAACTATCTAGCAAAATGCCCCTGTTTTGAAACTTAATTTTTAAAAAATTGAGTTTTAATGAAAAACTCGATTTAATGAAATCGAGTTACTTCCAAAATGTTACATGGAACTCAAGTTCCATGTAATTTTTTTTTTTTTTAAGTTTTTTGCCTATATCTCGATTTTTTAAAAATCGCGTTTTTCATTGAAACTCAATTTTTAGAAAATTGAATTTAAAATAGAGGCATATAACTAAATAATTTCAAAACAATGTCATTTTGCTACTTGTTTTGAGCAAATTAGAATAGTAGTATTTCTTGCACTTCGGAAAATTTAATCATAAAATGAAAATAATATCAATAAGTCCAGCTTTGAAGTACTGGTTTTGAGCACATTAGAATAGTAGTATTTCTTGCACTTCAGAAAATTTAATCATAAAATGAAAAGAATATCAATAAGTCCAGCTTTGAAGTACTTTGAAGTATTTGTAGTAAAAGAATGTTTGATTATATATATTTTTTAGTATAAGATCTGGTTGTTCCAGCAAGCATCCTGCTAGCTAGTTTGACCATATCAATACATTTCTGGATAATACCATTAATTTTCCATACGTAAGAAGGATTGTCCTTGAAGCAATATATATCTATGTTCATATGAAGAATTTTAGTGTTGATGAAATTTTCTTTTAAGGCATGCTAGCTAGCTGTTCAGATTAATTGAGACTATGTCTTCATTTTCCTATAGTCAAGAGAGAATCTCATCGCGTGGATCGAACCACTACATTGCTTTGCTTTATATATGAGCCATTGTCTCCATTTTAGGTGTAACTAATAAGAACTACAAGTCAGCATAATTAAAATTTGCAAATTGTACAGCTAATGTACACCGTGTTCATGAGGGGTAGAATTTAGTGACCATTGGAAAGTCATGGGAAATAAGGAAGAGAAAATGCTTGTCACTTGTGTGAATTCTTTGAAGAGCAATAATACATCCAGAATTTGTGTGAATTAAGCTAAGGTTCCATTCATTGGTCACAATATTGAAAGAGGAGTAAGTATTGCATTATCATTTGTGTCAAACAATTGTACAACACTCAGAATTTATAACAAAATTAATTTATTATGCTAACCCTTGATTAATCTAGGGTTACAGTTGATGTAATATGGTTAGGACTAGTAATATGGCCAAGACTAGGGCAGTGGCTTTTACTTAGGATAGAGAGAACTTTGGTCACATAGGAAGTTCCACTATTTTAAGACAATTTGTAAAACTGTGCTTACACCTTACTCATGTACTCTACTGTTAATATTGCTAGCCAGAGATATGTTAAGTAATGAACTACTTTTCCTAGAAATTTAGAACATTTAACCGACTATTGAATTTTCCTATGAAATAAAAGATTCTTAAATCCTACATCATAATTCATACATATGAAAATTCCACTTTTTTTTTTTTTTGGTTCACTCTCGTCAAACGTAAGAGATTGACTTTTCTACTCGTTTGGTTAACATACAATTAAACTCTTGGCTCCACTTTCACCTACTCATGCCCCACTAACTCTCCCTATATGAAGGGTGCAATATGGTATCTCACAATGCAAATCCATCTCTCAAGTTTCAATTCCATTTCAACATCCCCAAGACAAAGGAAAAAATAAAACTATGTCTCCATTTTCAGTTCAAGCAACGATTCTTTTTGCGAGTTTATTGTTTTCAAGTTCTATTGCTCAACTGAACCCTACGTTTTACGATACCACGTGTGCAAATGTGTCGAGCATTGTACGTGGTGTGGTGCAGCAGGCTGCACAGAATGACGAACGAATTGGTGCCAAGCTCATCCGCCTTCACTTCCACGATTGCTTTGTTGATGTAAATTTCCCTCTTTGATCATTCATAATTTCTGCAAGTGTGTGTACGTATGTGTATGTTTTTGCGTATGAGGCTCCTATAAGAAGAATAGCATATATATATAATATATATATATATGCATTCACAATGAAGTCAAGAAGAGTTGTGCTTTAAGTTAATGGCCCTTTTCAACCCATTGGTTGTAGTTTGCAGCCTTATACGTACGTATATGAGTTTTAGAACACAACAAATAGTGTGTCACATGCACCGAGGAGATTTTGCAATGAAATTTTCTTCTGTATATACTTTATATTGTCAAATGCTAACACATATTTCACTTTGCGCATCTGGTCATGTAGGGGTGTGATGGCTCAATTTTGCTAGATGACGCAGATGGCATAGCGAGTGAGAAAAATGCAGCTCCTAATGCCGACTCAGCAGCTGGGTTTGATGTGGTCGATGATATCAAAACTGCATTGGAAAATGTTTGCCCAGGAGTAGTTTCATGTGCTGATATTTTAGCCATTTCCTCTCAGTTATTGGTTTCTATGGTAATTCACTAATTCTATCATGATATCGTCCTATAAAACATTTTAGTTTTTCATTATTCTTAGTATATTATAGCTAACATATATACTATATAGTAATTTCCATCTTGTTTTGCACTCAATTAATTACTTTTTTTTAATACACATAATAATAAAACGTTCAAATTATACGATTAATACACAAAATCTTATTGTATCAAAATTACTTAAAACTTAAACAGGCCAGCCAAGAGGACATGGGAAAAAAAACACCGACAAATTAAACCTAGACACATGACAATTATTTAGTCTGTTCTTGACGATATAATGTTTGGACAAAACTTTAATATATATATATATATATTCCCATATATATCTTAAAAAAATTCTTATAATATAATATTATAGCTATTTCTTCATTCATTTGAACACGTATGAATGTACTATAAATTCTTCAAGGACTACGTATGTAAAATTTCTTATAATTTGTTTAATTGTTACGCTAATTCTAAGTTGATGTTACAAGTTAGCTAATGGTCAAACCAACTACTCTATAAATACTATCATCC